>NC_090728.1:147605205-147632705 GCF_036898095.1 Palaemon carinicauda
TAGGATATACAATATATATATATATATATATATATGTGTATATATATATATATATATATATATATATATATATATATATATATATATATACAGTACATATATGTATATATCTATTATATATAACGTATATATATATATATATATATATATATATATATATATATATATATATATATATATATAAATATATATATATATATATATATATATATATATACAGTACATATATGTATATATCTATTATATATAACGTATATATATATATATATATATATATTTTATATATATATATATATATATATATATATATATATATATATATATATATATATATATAACACACACATACATTATGTAACATACATATATTCATATATCCATGCATATTTAAAACATAATGGTCATACATACTTTTCCTTTATGTATTCTTTTTTAGATTGTTTTTGATCTGAACTAGACATGCTCTTCAGTTCACATGTTATAATGTAATACTAACGAGTACATCACCTTCCACATTACAGAATATCAATAATTCTTCTATTCTTGATTTCGTTGGTAGTTTCTTTACTCTGTCAGATCCGATTCCCTTGAGTCGCATAATTTTCTTCTTTAAGGAAATGATTCCTTTAATTTACTCTTCCCCTCCCAACATCATCCTTCATCTTTCCCTCCATAAAATTGAATTGACAAAGGTGATGGTTGTCCCGGCCAACTGACATCTTTTATTAGTGTTTTGTCTTTAGTAAGGTATTATTTTCATGGCATTATTTCCTATTGACTTTAGCTATGGTAAGCAACTCTTCTAGGAGAAGGATACTCCAAAATCAAACCATTGTTCTCGATTCTTGGCTAGTGCCATAGACTCTGTACCATGGTCTTCCACTATCTTGGGTTAGAGTTCTCTTGCTTGAGGGTACACTCGGGTACACTATTCTATCCAATTTCTCTTCCTCTTGTTTTGTTAAAGTTTTTATGGTATATTTAGGAGATATTTTTTTAATGTTAATCTTAAAATATTTATTTTTTCCTTATTTCCTTTCCCCACTTTGCTATTTCCCCTGTTGGAGCCCCTGGGGTTATAGCATTCTGCTTTTTCAACTAGGGTTGTAGCTTAGCAATTAATAATAATGATAATAATAGTAATAATAATAATAATAATAATAATAATAATAATAATAATAATAATAATAATAATAATAATAATAATAAGAGAATTCAGAAACAGACGCGGTGATGATAAAAACTGGAAACGAAAAACAAGGACGTGAAAAAGTAATGGTTCTCGAGGGGTCAATGCCAGAAAATTCAAAATCATTCAGTCAATCACGCGAAGGGGTCAACCTAAGTATATATATATATATATATATATATATATATATATATATATATATGCATACATATATATATATATATATATATATATATATATATATATATATATATATATATATATATATAAAAGCGAGGAAAGGACTCATGAACTCCAAAACATTTAATAATTATGGGTTCTTGATTATTAAATGTTTTGGAGTTCATGAGTCGTTTCCTCGCTTATATATATATATATATATATATATATATATATATATATATATATATATATATATATATGTATATATATGTATATATATATATTTATATATATATATATATATATATATATATATATATATATATATAAAGAGAGGAAACGACTCATGAACTCCAAAACATTTAATAATTAAGTGCTCTACCACTTGGACAACAGTTTGGAGAATAAAGCTGAAAACTGGAGGGTAGATTATATTTCCTATTTGGGGATGTAGGGGGATGCTGTCGAAATTAAGGAAACAACTGACAAGGAGAACGTCGAATACTTGCAGGGTTTTATGGTTTATTATAATTGCTTGTGAGTCTGATCCATGTTGAAGATCTACGGTACATCCATTTTATTACTTTAGCTATGAAATTGCATAATATTTTTATATGCAAAATGTGAATAGTTTCCTCAGCTTAAGAATATTTTTTTTTCTCTTTTCTTTTGTAAATACACTTAATGCCGACAATTTAAAGGTACAATTTAACAAAACTTTATATCTCAAATAAGTGTTCAACTCCGCTTATCGTATTATTTCGCAACTTTGTCATATCAAAAAGTTTAACGGCAGCATTGAAAAACATTTCTCATACTTACGATCAAACATAACAAAGGCCGAGTTTTGAATACGTGCTTGGGTGGGCTTCATTTCCATTACAAAGGAACAGGAATCTTTCCAAATTCCACCACCAACACAAGGGAACGGTATCATGGATGTTCTTGGAGATTAAAAGTTGTATATTATTGGAATACCTAAACAATTCTATCTTCAAAAAGAAACTTACAACCTTTGTTTGTGGCGAAGCTGGCTGCTTTTATTAGCCGATTACAGTGACCAGACATTCCAGTATTATAACCAAAGTTGAGTAAAACATTAAACGAAAACGAACAGCTTACAAGAGAACCAGAATGAGGAATAGTTTCACTCGCGTTTTGGTCAAGGGATGATACCGTCAAGAGATTATAAATTCAATAAGCAAAATCACAAACAGAAATCCCTTTAAAAATTTCACATAAATCCCTTTGCAAGAGATTTCTTTTTTCTTACTAAAAGTATTTAAATGTGAAATAGAAAAAATCTATCGAGTACAATTTCTTACATCTCAACTTACACTAATATCACCCATAATAAATGTCAATGGCTCTCCTGTTCTTTTACTTTTCATTGCAAGAAATGTCTCCTTCACCATACCTTATGCAACTGGGCTTGACTACCTATGGAAGAATGGCGAGGAAACTAAAGTAATGTAGCTTAACTTATATGACTTGCGCTCAAGCATCTCTCCACCCAGTCTATGATCAGGGAGGAACAGGCAATGGCTGCTGATAATTCAGCAGGTTGATCAAGGGGCTCCCCAAACCCCTCATCCGTAAATTAGAAGGATGGGCAAGGCAGTGCTCTCTATTGATAAGTATCTAGCCATTATTGGGGCTCGAACTCAGGATCGTAGATGCTCTTATGTAACAGAAGATCAGAAAGAAACATTTCGATTACCCGAAGTAATTGCCCTAACCACAATAGGTGTCATAGTTACAGCTCATAAAGAAAAGGCAATATCTGCTACGAGATAGACAGGTCGTCACTAGGCGAGTGAGTGAGGGCTAAATGGACTCCAATTGCGACCGAAAGGAGAGAAAGACATTACGGTTTCAAGCCTGCAAGAAGAAGAGAGTCGATGGAAATGAGTTGGAGCAAAACAAAAGCCGTTTCATCCTCTGCTTGTTCCCGATGCTCTTGAAGTTATGCTTTTTGTTGCACTTTTGTTCCGACAGTCTTCCCTAATGGAGCGAACACGTGCCGTTTGCAAAAGGAAACGAATGTTTTTCCTCAAATGTGGTTTGTTACTTTGTTTCTTTGAATTTTGAAATCTCAAAACTGACTCTTGTGAACAGTTCTTATGAATTTGGTGTAATATAAATAGAATATTTCTACTAATTACCATATAAGTAGTGAATGGTTATGGAAACGAATTTGTCTGTAATACATCTGCCATCACATCTCAAGATTTATTAAAACCAAAGGATATCTTTCAGTCAAACGAATAACACCAGAGTAAAAGACGAGACTTTCAATACTCGGAAGAATTTAAGGAACTAAATTTAGAATATGACGCCAGGCTTTCATTTCGCAACCATCCGATCCGAATCTGAAAGAGAATCTCAAAATGATTTCCCTCAGTTACGTTGCAAGCTCAGCTGATGTCCATTCAGCCAAATCTGATGAATATACTCCGATCTGGAGAGTGCAGAGCTCTCCTCTCTTTCATCTCCACGTCTGTATTTGATAGGAAACTTAAATATCTGCTTCCAGCATCTATTCAAATGCAACAGCATCCACGGATCAAAATCTACGCAGTGCTTGCAATAACATCCATTTTTAAATGCAGTAAACTTGAAGTTATAGAAAGGCGTATATGCGTCAAATTCTTTATGGGCACGCCTTGTTCGGTTCTGATCACGATGATTTGAATTAATTAAAACCTGTGCGGGTTTGAGGTTGCTTGTAATTAATTAAGATAGACAGGAATAGGAATTTGGTATCCATCTTTGATAAGGGGTGTTGTATGTTCTATCCTATTTCATTAACCATTTAGTCGAGCAAGTTTGTTTTAACAGTTGTAATAACAGTGCTTGTTTTTATCCAGTGTTTACTTACATGAATGCATAGATGTTTCATGGTAATTTATCCGGAAAGATATAATCTAAATCAAGAGCAATACGAATTATCAATAGTTTTATTTTTCAATTTGTCCAATAAATTGCGAATCCAAATAAATTGCGAATCCGTGATGAGATCCTTATGCAAATATATTCCGTTACTTCCTTTTATACACAGATATCTGACTAAATTACTATGGTACCTTTATTTCCAAGAAACCAAGTCCTTTTCTTTCTATCGCTTTATCTACTACTTCAATCCTTCTCTTTCTTGAACAACTGCATACAACGGGTCTCAAAACACCTTCTAGGAGAGAAAATACTCTTAACCAATTTCCTTGCTGTTACTTAGTGAACATGATCATGCCACACGAACAAAATTATTCATTTATTTAAATTTGCTGAGCTATGATATACTCCATATCTCTTCCTTTTTTTGACAATTCTCTATCCTATACACTTCTCTGATAGACTATTGGATTTTTTTATTTCATACACATGTCACCTATAATATACTTTTTCACTGATGACTTGGTTTATCAAATATGGATAATTTTACTTCTCTTGCCTCAGCAATGACCCCTTCTTTCCTCGTTGTACAATAATTTCTGATATGATATTAAATGAAGCTTGCACTGTGTCAACAAGGGCACTTGGTTCAGTTGCATTTCATGTTATATGTAACATTTACGTGCTGTATTGGACAATCATTTCTAATTTAGCTGTTCTGAAATGTCATTTTTCGTCTTAGTTATTATGTATTCGCATAAGCTCTAATTTGTTTCTCATACAACTTCAACACTTTTTTTAGGGTAGTGGTAGCCTATTGGAAATGTCCCTGCCTGAGAATTTGTTGGACGGGAGTTCGAGACCGGCTCAAGCGTGATAGTTTCTAGTATTGTTATAACATCACCAGCTAGGGATGGAGGTTTGGGAGAGACTTTAGATTACCTGCTGAGTCATCAGCAGCCATTACCCAACTCTCCCTGATCCTAGCTGGATGGAGAGGGGGCTTGGACGTTGATGGAAATTTTCCTAGAAGTCTCTAATCAAAACGCTAATCTGCACAAAGATTAAATACCTCTTATGGTACCATTACTCGCATGACTTATATTTTCCTGTTTAACGAAAAAATATCTAAAGAGAGGACAAAAAACTCTCTAGTGAAAGTGAATTATACAACCACCGCAATATTTGTAATGGACAGAGATCCAGATCCATCCGGTATTAAACTAGCTTGAGCTACCAAATTCCAGACTGGTCCAAGCGAGGGAAACTACTTAGGCTGAAAATTCCAGAGGGCCTCTGTCGGCTTAGTCAGTGATTTGCTTAAAGAGTTGTCGACTTAATGAGTTGCAGCCAGGGGGATGGACATGGGACTAAAAAAATAACAATTACTTATGAAAAGTAAACTGAATTGAAATGTTAGCTAACACCCTCCTGAGAAACCTCCTCAAGGGATAAAACATTGTCATTGATAGGTGCTTAGTACACACAAAGGGATACGAGAGCATAAGAAGTTGGCGTATGTGTTGTCAGAATAAACCTCTTGAACAAAAACTCTGGCTATATTAGGATGCTTTTGCTTGGTTAAGTTGGCTAGTAGATTAAGTTACGATACATAACGTTAATATATTGGGGTCACCAAATGTCAATTGTAAACCTAACGTAATGACACGCATGTACATATATATATATATATATATATATATATATATATATATATATACGTATACACACATATATATATATGTATATATGTATATATGTATATATATATATATATATATATATATATATATATATATATATACATATACATATATATACATATATATACACATGTATATATATATATATATATATATATATATATATATATATATATATATATATATATATGTGTGTGTGTGTATGTGTGTGTGTGTGTGTGTGGAAATTCTAAGTGCCAGGCGAATTCTACACGAAATATTTTGAAGTATAATATTTTGTAGTTGAAGAGTCACATTCATTGACTGAAAATCTAATGGAATCCAGTGTCTTAAGGTAAAGTTGAGCGTATTCATTTACAATATAGAATCCTTCAAATGATTTTATATATCTGCCAACTTTTTTGCAATGTACAGTCTACGTTTTTAGGGCTCTTTGAAGTATATTTTCGTCTTAAGAAAATTAAGATCTGACTTTTCTCTATAAATTACCTGTAAAAAATTCATTTGCAAATTTTCTTTCGCGTAAAAGTTTCTTTGTTAGTATTAACGAGATGTCGGTCACTTGAAAGCTGACAAAGCATTATTCTGTTATCTATCAGATATGGAAATATGAATTTAAATGATAAAGAAATGTACTATGGAAGGAGAGGAGTACCAAGAATGGAAAACAGAAACTTAAAAGAGATGCTTTTGAATTTCACTTCGGAACACATATAGTTTTCCGGTGTTGTTATCACTATTTTTAGCTGATTAGTGATCGTTAATGCTTTTTTATTAATCATAATTTGTGATCTGATAGTTTTATGGGTATCAACATGATCATCTTGTGGATGAATTATCATCATTATAATTCTTAATATGGTTACTATTACTATTATAATCACTATGATCATTGTCATTTTAATGATATACTAATTATTATCAAATTCAATGTTTTGTTATTATTATCTTTATAAGTTTCAGAAATATTAAAGAAACCTAACATCGTAACTTAATCTACTAATTATCATTATGAATTTTCATCAATGTAAATCTTAATATTAATATTATTACCACTATAATCGTCATCTTTTTAATAATATATTCATTATTATTATGATTAATGTTTTTTAATTTTCTTTATATATTTTAGAACAAAACATTAAAAAAATCCTCAATCAATATTTTCACCAAGATAATAAAATTCCAACCAGCATTCTTACAAACCTCATTGAATTCCCGAAATTCCCTCATTCCATTGTAGCCTTGTGCTTCGAGCAGATGGGAATTGGAGCAACTCTTCCCCTCAATTCCCAATTCCCACAGCCAGCCTTTGCTTAGAGTCCCCTTTTCTCTTTACTTACACAATGCAACCCAATTGAGGAAACCACTTGACAGGAAATGAGGTTCTGTGTGTCTGTTTTCTTTACTTCAATTTCCGTTCTCGATAATCACTATTTGCAATTCTATAGACTTCCGTCTCCTCCTCTGCTGATTTAATGCCTCTTACGTTATTTGCTGACGTAATTGTTTGATGTAGATTATATCTACTTGGTAGTGTGCTAGAACAGACTTTTGCTTGTGAATAATTATCTGAAAATCAACTGTGTGTAGTGTGTTTTCATGGAGTTATCCTCTAGGCAATCACAATAAATTCTTTTATCATCCAAACGGCACCAAGGTACCAGCCACACGTTGAGATATTACCACTAGAGAGTTATGGCGTCTTTTGAATAGCCAGACAGTACTACATTAGATCCTTCTCTCTGGCTACTGTTCATTTTCCCTTTGCCTACACATACACCGAATAGTCTGGCCTATTTTTTACATATTCTCCTCTGTCCTCATACACCTGACAACACTGAGATTACCAAACAATTCTTCTTCACCAAAGAGGTTACTGCATTGTAATTGTTCAGTGGCCACTTTCCTTTTGCTAAGGGTAGAAGAGACTCTTTAGCTATGGTAAGCAGCTCTTCTAGGAGAAGGACACTCCAAAATCAAACCGTTGTTCTCTAGTCTTGGGTAGTGTCATAGCCTCTGTACCATGGTCTTCCACACTCTTGGGTTAGAATTCTCCTGCTTGAGGGTACACTCGGGCACACTATTCTATTTAATTTCTCTTCCTCTTGTTTTGTCAAAGTTTATATAGTTTATATAGGCGATATTTATTTTGATGTTTCTCTTCTTAAAATATTTTATTTTTCCTTTTTGCCTTTCTTCACTGGGCTATTTTCCCTGTTGGAGCCCCTTGGGCTATAGCATCCCGCTTTTCCAACTAGGGTTGTAGCTTAGCAAGTAATAATAATAATAATAATAATAATAATAATAATAATAATAATAATAATAATAATAATAATAATAATAATAATAAACAATATCGTAACCAAAACTGATGAATTATTAATATTTTGAAAAAGACAAAATTAGAGTTTTCATTTGAGCTCACTTTCAGTTAGTAATCAAAAGACTTAATCTTACAATTCATAAAATCCATCTGTGGACTATGTCCAGTAAGGATCAGTTATAAGAAAAAATTAATTTCTGCATGACCTTGTTTAGGAGACAGTTAAACATGCTGTGCGGCGCCCCTGGACTTTTGCTCCGGATTCCCTCCCGGCCGTCATCTGTGTTGCTCTCGAATGATTTTTGGGGAGCATTCATTCCATCATCATCATCATAATCATCTTCTTTGTCCGTCATTTTATGTTCCCGTGCCAACCAAGCTCGAGTATCTCTTACTAACTGACACAATCTTCATACAGGCTGCCAACGCAAGAGTCCGTGATCCACCACCATGTCGGGCCAATCTAATAACTACTCGCCTATTCATATTCCAAACTGATGAGAAAATAGTAAGTTTTGTGTTTGAGTAAGAAAGACAAAACACCTTAAACTTCCATAACTTCATTTGGAACAGTCAATGTGAAGACTTTTATTGGAAATTTTAAACTAATGTAAAATTTGACACAACAGAGTACAATTAATACTTTTCGGCAAAGAAGATTGGCAGAGGCAATATCTACTGTGAGTATAGAAGTAGCGTTCCTTGCAGGGACTGATAAGTACCACAATGCAGTTGTGGAAACTTTAAAAAAAAAAAAAAAATTAGTTAGTTCCTATGGTCATTTGATCATCTTTCTCGGAGAAGCGATCTTGCAATTAACGATATTCAGGTTTAAGGGTTCAACGTCCGCTCATGAATGGAAGAGGCAAATGACAGCCAGCAGTACAATACCCTAGAGATTGACCATACACACATATTATATATATATATATATATTATATATACACACACACACACATATATATATATATATATATATATATATATATATATATATATATTATATCATATATACACACATATAAAATATATACATATATATAGACATATAAATATATATATATATATATATATATATATATATATATATATATATATATATACACAGTATACATATATATATATATATATATATATATATATATATATATATATATATATACATATACATATATATAAATATATATACAGATATATACATATAAATATATATATACATGTATGTATCTATACACACACACACACACACACACATATATGTATATATATATATATATATATATATATATATATATATATATATTATATATATACATATATATACACATATATATAAATATATATACACATCTAACATATAACTATATATGCATATATATATTGTGATATCCCCATATGTTGTACATATGCTAACATATCTTATTTGTCTAATGTTTATTTTTCCATTTTCTTTGTAAATACATCACCTTATTTCAGCGCCATCTTCATTCCATTTTTCTTATTATCTTTTGTTTACACTCGCCTTCCTGCTGTAAATCATCCCTGTTTTCTTACCTTACATGTTATAAGGTAACCCCAAATTTATTGATTTGGTTAGAATGCATTATTCTCACCATGAGATTCATCTACCTTGCTCACCCATTCACTTTGCATTGCTTATTATTGTTGTTTTGAAGTGCTTTTTCATTATTTTATTTAATACCGTAAGATTAAAGTTTTGTTTTTAACATAGTTTATTGTTCCTGTCCTCCCATTATCCTGCTATTGGTGCTTCGCTTGTCTGTAACCAGCTTTAAGAAGATACATTTGATCATAATCGACAATCTTATACACTCGTAATAAGAAACAAGTGAATTTGGAAGTCTACCCATATGACTTCTATTTTATTGTGTGAAGAGAACTGCCGCCCATTGTAAAGGGGTAATTGTTTGCACAGTGGTTCGTCACATAATTGTTGGGGGCCTGTCCGGGATATGATGTGCGATATGATTCATCAAATTTATATCAAGTGATTGAATCGTGAAAGAACAGTTCCAGTGATTATGAACAGTATCGAGTGTTGTGTTGTGGCGTACCAAGGATAAAGGACGACAGTAATAATTCCAAGGTAAGGTAGATGTCTCGTCTCCCTCTCATTAGACATTTATGTATAATATATGTCTGGGTAGTCATTTGGTTGTAAGAGGAACAAGTCACGCTTAATATAGTTAAGACTTAGGTATGCTGATTGCCCAGCTTCTAAACCACCCTTATTAATTGAAGATTCCCCAGTAGGTAGCTTTTGAAGTTTCGCCTACTCAAATCTCGTATCCCAGAGATTTCTCATAAAAAAAAAAAAAAAAAAAAAAAATCTGAAGCCCTGAGATTTTGCCATTTTTTAAAATCGCCATTCAGAAGTGATATTTAGGAAATAAGTCAAATTTCATTATATGTGATTTATTAAATTGTTTCATTATAAGTGAAATTTCCTCCATCTCGATTTCATTATATAGTGATTTATTTTGTTATATAAATTTCTTAAGTGAAATTAGCCAATTTCCAATTTCGGAGATTTTCGTAATTCTAATCGTTATCTCTAGTCAGGAAATTAATTTCTATATTATTTGGTGTTAAAAGTACTATTTTGATGTACAAATAACATTTATGTGTCGGTAAATGAATATTTAAATACTTGTGCAAAATCTAAAGTGTTAAATTACTCTTGTTTTATCTAGAAAGCGCATACTACGTATTTTGTCCAGTTTGCGCATTATTCTGATAATCAATTACTTTAAAATAGGTGTTGATTATTAACTAGATACTTTAGTCGCTAACGGTGAATAAAAGTTTTATAGTATTCGTAAGTTTCGCGAGACTTAATTTTGTATTTAAGCAACTTTTGTGTAATGTGATTTAATCATATAATTTTGTAATTTTGGGATCTCTCGATCTTGTAATTTTGTGATCACTATTTTGTATTTCTGTGATCGAAAGATTGTTATTTTGCGATCGTATGATCTTACACTTATTCTAATAAAGTTTGGATATTTATTTTAGTTTGTACTTATCTTGCGCCACGGACGACATTCAAAATGCCTTTCAACTTGCAACAATTTATTGTATTACCACGGGATCATGTGGAATCTCTCACAGTTACCACAAAAACTGACCTAAAGAATCTAGCTCGCCATTTCTCACACACCCTTCCAAATTCTGTCACTAATCGGCCAAGCTTCTCTTCCGCGTCTACAAGCAGTACAGTATCATCCACAAACAACAATTAATTTACCTCTCATTCATGATCATTATCGTCTACCAGTTTCAATCCTCGTCCAAACACACGAGCATTCACCTCTCTCGCCACTCCATCAACATACAAGTTAAACATTCATGGTGACATCATTCATCCCTGTCTTAGCCCCACTCTCACCGGAAACCAATCGCTCACTTCATTTCCTATCCTAACACACGCTTTACTAACTTTATAGAAACTTTTCACTACTTACAACAACCTTTCACCAGTTCCATATAACCTCATCACACTCCACATCGCTTCCTCATCAACGCTATCATACGCTTTCTCCATATCAGTGTATGGAAAACAAAAAAGACAGAATGGCACCAGTCCCGCGCATAGCGGGGTGCTAAAAATCTCCTGGTTTATAAATACGAAAGAAAAAATTCTGAATTTGTAATTGGAATGTTAGAACCATGACTCTGATTGAGAAGTTACAGCAAGTGGAGAATGAACTCATGAAATATAGTTTGGATATCTTGGCCTTAACTGAAACACGTGTAAGGGGATTGATAAGAAAACCTTAGACATAGGATATATATATATATATATATATATATATACATATATATATATATATATATATATATGTGTGTATATATATATGTGTATATATATATGTATATGTATATATATATATATATATATATATATATATATATATATATATATCTATATCTATATATATATATATATATATATATATATATATATATATATATATATATATATATATATATATATATATATATATATATATATATATATATATATATATATATATATATATATAGGGTGAACAGATGAAGTTGGAAGAGATGGGGTAGGCATGATAATGACACCAAGAACAGAAAAGGCTTTAACTGAGTGGAGAGCTTTAAATAGTATATTGTTACTTGCAAAGTTTAAATCAAGGCAGTGCAATATAAGTATTATAGTTTGCTATGCCCAGCAAATGATTCCCCGGAAGATAGGAAAGATATGTACCAACCGTGTTTCACACAATTGTACATAATTCCTTTTGTATATATTATGCTTGTATCTTCGCTCTTCCCACGCACTAAAACGAACATGAAAATTCATGTCTGGTTTTTCCTCTGTAATATTGTCTGTTTTGTGAACTTATGTCCTGTTGCCTTGAAGTTTTGTATATAAGGAGAGTGTTCCACAATAATATAACTCAGTCGTTTCTAATCTGCCTTTGAGTTCACACCCTTACTCGGCGCCGTCACAGATGAATATTGAGAAGAACTGCAGAGTGTAACAGAGGAGTTCCCTGACAGAGATATGAAAATTTCATTGGTGATTTCAGTGCTAAAGTTGGAAGAAATAATCAATATAGAGAGAATGTGATAGGTTTTTAGGGTATTGGTGAAGTTTCAATTGAAAATGGAGAACATTTCTTAAGTTTTTAGTCAGCAAACAACCTTGTCATTGGAGGTACTCTTTTTCCAGCATGAGGACTTCCATAAAACATGGGCTTGTGGCAATTACAAAAATCGAATAGATCACATAGCCATTACCAAAAGGAGAAAGACGACTCTGAAAAATGTAAGATATCGAGGTGCAGATATTGGTAGTGATCACCGGCTCGTCATAGACACAAAAATCAAAACTGAAATGTAGATAGAATACCTAGTTTTGATACAACTAAGCTTCTAGAAAATGAGTACAGAGAAACCTTTGTAATTGAATATAGGAATCAATTTGCAGTCTTAGACTATGAGAGAAGAAGAGCATACAATGGTGTGATATTAATTACTTACAAACACAGAAAAGTTAAGTGCACTTGTTTTCGTGTCCGTTATTTATTTTCCCTTTTGTATATATACTATGTATATATACATATACTATGTATATATATATATATATATATATATATATATATATATATATATATATATATGTATATATGTATATATGTATATATGTATGTATATATATATATATATATATATATATATATATATATATATATATATATATATGTATATATGTATATATGTATATATGTATATATGTATATATGTATATATATATATATATATATATATATATATATATATATATATATATATATATGATGTCCTTGACAGAATGTATATTAAAAACAATCCACTAGTTTTCATGATAATGAAATTAAATTCCTAATGAATTCACTATAAAATATTTTATTCTTGATTGGCATATATTCTATTTATTTTGATATTTATTCTAAACATAAAGTGTAACTTTACTTTAATTCAATATAAGTTCTTAAGATTAATTTTTATTTGAATTTCGAAGGGACTATGCTGTGATTGGAGAGTAGTTTCAGTAACTTCAATGATTTTCTGAATGAGGGTCATGCATATGCAAAATACTTTTTTTCTAAATAGTCTTGGGCTTGATATTTCAAAAGTGAATTGCTGATAAACAAATGAATGATATTTTTCTAATGGATTTATTTTTTTAATAAATTATTAATGAATTATTATTTCTTTTATGTCCATGCAGTTTCTAGTACATTTTCATATTCAAATGGCAAATAGAACTGTTCAATGTTCGTCTTCATCAGTTTCAAGGATTTCTTAGTCAGATTTGACAAGATTTCCCTTTACCAAAAATTTCTACCAAGCTACAAATATATTTCCAAAAGAGGCGGACTTCATATTTACGGCGCTACAGTGGTCTCCAATTTTTCCTAATCTTTTGCCCTGGATAAAATAAGAAGATTAATACCTTGCTGTAGATTTATATGCCCTTTTGGTGGACGGAGGCTCCTATGGAATATCCACTTCTAACCGTTTCCATTTGGGACTTGCCATCTAGGTGATAAATCTTATTTCTATTGTAGACTACAATGGTATATGGCGAAATGGATCGGGACTCCCAAAAGGAATAAAAGCACAACTCGCAGAGACACTATTATTGAGCAGAAGAACTGGTTTTTCAAAGCGAAAAGGCGATTATATGTTCACAAGATATTTATTTTACGTTTCCTGTTACAGTAACTTTCAGCTCATTTAATCCAAATGCTTCGAAATCCTCTTTCCCGAATTAATATCTTATTATTCTTAATAGAAAAATTAAAGTCTTATTTGTTGAGATCAAAGAATATTAATTTTTTGGCCATACAACAGATTACGAGATTCTGCACACATCGAAGTATATTTTCCTTCTTCTTTTCGGTCGAAAGATGCCGAATTTCTGTGGTTGTTGATTTTCAAACTGATCCATAAAATAGATTTGGTTTGTTCTAGTATACAGTATGTAAATAACTTTTTCAAAGCTTTGACACAAATTGGGTATTTGATTATTATCATATGATAATTTTTGTTATGATTCACATTTGTTGGCATATTTCCTAGTGGCTAACATCAAGTAGAAAAGTGTTTGAAAAACCCATTAAAATGTTTGGAGTTTTAGATTATTAGGACATTGAGTAGGAACGCCTTCTATGCATTGTGTCACATTCATTATTAAGACATGGTCATGTGTATTTTCTTCAAAACAATAAATACTATGAAGTAGTTGTAAATATTCGAAAGAGCCCAAATGAACCAATTCTGATAATTATAAGATATCCACCCTCGCAAAATGTAGAACTAGTTTAAGGATTTTCGAGAACATTAGCTTCACGGTACATTGTAGCTAAAATTTTTCAACATATATAACCCTTATTAAACTTATTATTATTGAACATGGTTTTTCACTCAAGTAAATCTTGAATTTGAAAAAAAAAAAAAAAAAAAAAAAACTGTTAATGGGAAAAGCGTGATTGGAGCCTCGTAGTTTGGACGAGAAAAGCAGATTTTTGTATGATTACGAATTTGTCGTTATATTTGTGTGTAGTCTACAATTACCGTATATGTGTACATGTATATGACATCGAAGAATGATTAAATGGGAAGTCTGGGTATTTCTTTCCTGTCTGGCAATATTTTCCCATTAAAAGGGACAGTATTATTTATATAGATACGCTACTAACCTATGCACACACGCACACACATACACACACGCACACACACACACACACACACACACATATATATATATATATATATATATATATATATATATATATATATATATATATATATATATATATACGGATTTTGAGCGAAGCAAAAAATCTATTTTTGGGTGAGATGGCCATGTCGTCCTGATGGAAGTTCCTATAGGGTAGCTTCCTAGGGTATATTACAACTACGACGATATTCCCAGAGAATTTACCTTAAGGTACCAGAATTCTAACTCCTGGAGCGAATATCCCTCGTGAAAGGGATATCGTGACATATCAGAGGACGTATTCTTGACACGCCACATGGCAATCTGTACCCCGAACAGAGATTTCGTCTCGCAGGGGGCAATTGGCAAGAAACGAATTCGGGAAAGAAAAAGGGGGAGCCGCTCCCAAGGCTCCCTATCTCCCGTTTCGTAAGCGTGCCTGGCGCCATCTGTATTCCTTGTAGCGTACACGAGGTGCTACAGATACTGTATGTAGGGAGGGGTCCCACAGCCCTTTCTTAGAAAGGCAAGGGCGGGTCCATCAGGACGACATGGCCATCTCACCCAAAAATAGATTTTTCGCTTCGCTCAAAATCCGTTTTTTGGGCTCAAGCCATGTCGTCCTGATGGAAGTATACCAGAGCATTACTGTATCTGTGGATTCTCAGAACGTGCCGTACTCCCCGGAGGTAATTTTTCCCGGTCGACTAGACCTACAGACCTAAGATGTTACCGTTATACATCTTTTCAACTAACTATAAACCATGTTAGAGCTTCCTGCCCCCTACAGGGAAGAGTCCTACTAGACTCTGGAAAAGTCTCGAAGAGTACATAAACCTATGTATGAATACCAGGCAAGCTAATATAGTGGTCTCGCCCTATATTAAGTAAAGCATAGTTTGTAAAGAACCACTGCGTCAATATGAAATATCGACCAGTTCTCCGCACAATACTTGTATTGGACAAAGGTTTATATCCGCATAGGAGGAAACTAGTAAAACCGCCATCGTCCCCTTATGGGACGGGGTCCTCCCGTTAAGGGAAAGCATAAACCAATGCAACATAGCTTGCATAAGGAACAATTCTATTAGAATTATCCCAGATAAGGTACATAGAATGAATGCTCAATTATACCAATAAATTGACACAGGTGAAGGAGACGCAAGGTTCTCAAGAACAAGTTCATTGACAGACAATAAACAGACTGGTTAACCACAATTATATATATATATATAAGAAGAGGATAACCCAAAACTTTAAGCATAAGTATGATAGTAAACAGAACTTGTTTATCTGAAAGAAAAAACATTAAATGCCACTTTTAAGATACCGAGGTATCAAAGTCATAAAAGTCTGTATTACAAATCAATGACATTAGCGTTAGAAACGCTCGGCACACATGTCTGCACTTATGCTAGGTTCACCTTTGGAAATGGAACAGTCTATATGGGCAACTCAGTGCCCTCACTTAGTTTGTAGTACAGTATGTAACTACACACTCACCCTGGCATTAATCGTCCCAATTAAAACCACTGTTCCTCGCAGAGTTAAACAGTAGGGTTAACGATGCGACCCACTGCTACCACAGAGCTCTTTAGTTCCTCTACTTGCTTCGCATAGTGGCGAAAGAACACTCTGGAAGACTTCCAGCCAGTGTATGAACGGAGGTGTTCAAAATCCATACAATTAAAGAAATTTAAGGATGAGGCAACTTTCCTCGGATCGTGACCTGCGGGTGTACTGTCAGGATCCGCTCTGCGAATAAAATATGTTGATTCAGAGATAAATTTGAGCCTGATGTTTCTCCCCTGAATAGTTGACCACCCTTGAAGTCTGAAGATCTATGAAGATAGACCTTTAGGCATTCTACTGGACATAGAGATGCATCTTCTTTCAGAGGGAAGATTCTCCAGGGACCCCACCTGTTGGTGGGTAACTCATTCTTGGCGAGAAACGTAGGATCCGGAAACAGGTTCAGTTCTCCCCCATCCAGGAACTGGACACGACCTGTCTCTCTCGAGAGGGCTACAATCTCACTAACCCTGGCCCCGGACGCGAGTGCAAATAGGAAAATAACTTTTTGGGTCAAATCCTTTAACGCACACTCTTCATTGCTCAACAGAGAAGCGAAATGAAGAACTTTGTCTAAAGACCATGAAATGGCCTTTGGAGGTGCTGAAGGTCTGAGCCTAGCGCAGGCTTTCGGAACTTTATTAAAGAACTCGTTACCTAGGTCGACCTGGAAGGCATATAGAATGGGTCTTGTCAAAGCAGACTTACACGCTGAAATCGTGTTAGCTGCCAATCCTTGACCATGGAGGTGGATGAAGAAAGATAAGCAGAAGTCTGTCGAGATCTCCTGCGGATTCTTCGCCTTGACAAAGGCCACCCATTTTCTCCAAGATGACTCATATTGCCTTCTAGTAGATTTGCACTTATATTCCTCTAGGAAGTCTATGCTGGCTTTCGAAATCCCGAAACGCTTTCTCACCGCTAGGGAGAGAAAATCATGAGCTGCAGGGTCCGGGTTTTCTGTAATGAAGCGCAGACAGTCGACTTCTGGACTCGCTGGGTCAGAACTGGATCTGGTAGCGGTAGAAACTTTAGCTGTAGTTCCAATGCCAGGGGGAACCACACGCTGTTCGGCCACTTGTGGGCTACTATTGCCGCTACCCCCTTGAAGGATCTCAGTTTGTTGAGGACCCTCAACAGAAGGTTGTGATGAGGGAACAGATAAATCCTGGACCCTCTGTTCCAGTTGAGGGACATCACGTCCACTGCTTCCGCTAAGGGGTCCTCGTACGGGGACACGTACAGGGGCAACTTCTTGTTGTCTTTCGTCGCAAAGAGGTCTATCTGCAGTTCTGGGACTTGATTCAGAATGAAGGAGAATGATCCTGCGTCTAAGGACCATTCCAACTCTATCGGTGTGAACCTGGATAGAGCGTCCGCTGTCACATTACGGACTCCTTGAAGGTGAACTGCCGACAGGTACCACTTCTTTTCCGCCAATCGGAAGATGGCCAACATCACCAGGTTGAGAGGTGGTGACCTCGATCCTTGTTGATTCAAGCATCTCACAACTACCTCGCTGTCCATCACCAACCTTATGTGGATCGAGTGACGCGGGGAAACTTTCTTTAAGGTAAGGAGCACTGCCATAGCTTCTAGAAAGTTTATGTGAAAGGTCTTGAATAGCTTGGACCAAGTCCCCTGGACTTTTTTCCGATGAGAGTGACCTCCCCATCCCTCCTTCGAGGCGTCTGAGTGAATCGTCACCGACGGGGGAGGGGGCTAAAGAAGAACCGACTTCTTTAGAAGTCTGGCTTGGGACCAAGGCCTGAGAAGAGTACGTAGCCGAAGCGGAACTGGTCTTCTCAGATCTCTTCGCGCGTTTGATGCATAACTTCTCCAAACTCCGGTTGCATCCTTTAGCTGTGCTCTTAGCACTGGGTCTGTCACCGAAGTAAACTAGAGAGAGCTCAGTACCCTCTCCTGTTCACGTCTTGATATCCTTTCGGAATCTAGAAGTCTCTTGACAGAACCCGCTATCTCCTTCCTTTTCTTCGCCGGGATGGAGAAACGGTGTGACAAAAGGTCCCAGTGGATTCCAACACACTGGAACTTTTGAGATGGAGAAAGTCGAGACTTTTTTCTGTTGATCTTGAAACCTAGGTACTCTAGGAACTAGATCACTTGACTGGAAGCTTGCAAGCATTCTGTCTCGGATGCTGCCCACACCAACCAGTCGTCCAGGTAGGCTACTACCTGAATTCCCTTTAGGCGTAATTGTTTGAGAGCTACGCTCGCAAGCTTCGTAAAAATCCTTGGGGCTATGTTTAGCCCGAATGGCATGGCTCTGAAGGCGTATAGTCTTCGTTGTAGCCTGAACCCTAGGTAGGGGGAGAGTCGACGGTTGATTGGAATGTGCCAATAGGCGTCTGACAAGTCTATAGAGACGGAATATGCCCTCTTGGGCAGTAAGGTCCTTATGTGTTGCAGTGTTAGCATCTTGAATTTGCAGTACACTATAAACTTGTTGAGTGGCGACAAGTCCAGAATGACTCTGAGCTTTCTTGGGAACACAAAACAGCCTCCCTTGGAATTTGATGGACTTCACCTTTCGGATCACATTTTTCTCCAACAGTTCTTGAACGTACTCCTCCAGAACGGGGGTGGAGTGTTGGAAAACCCGAAGGCCCGGGGGTGGAGTGCTGTACCAGCTCCAGCCCAGTCCATTCTTGAGTAGGCTGTGGGCCCAGGGATCGAAGGTCCACCGATCCCGAAATTTCAGAAGTCTCCCTCCTACCGGTATCATCTCACTTGGACTGCCGTCCCGAGGTCTTACCTCCCTGACCACGACCACCCCTGAATCCCCTTCCCCTTGAGGGGCGCCCAGACGAGCCTCTGGCTACCCCTCTAGGCTTTGCTCGAAAGGAAGTAGACTGCCCTTCGAACGATGGGGTGAATGCCGTGGACTGTGTCGACACGGCCTGGGGTACCCACTGAAAAGTGGTCGGGGTTTGTGCCACGATCTGGGGCACTGGAGGCAATGGCAATTGCAGTTGCTGTTGCTGTCTAAAAGGCTTGGCTGGCCGAGACGGTAGCCTAGTCCTCATAGTCTTCCTCTTTGGTTGAGGACCCTCATCCTGGGAAGACTTTCTTTTGATAGCCAGGCCCCACTTCTGGAGAAGGTTTCTATTCTCCAAGGCGGCCTTATCAACTACTTCTTTGACCAAATCGGTAGGGAAAATTTCTTTTGATAGCCAGGCCCCACTTCTGGAGAAGGTTTCTATTCTCCAAGGCGGCCTTATCAACTACTTCTTTGACCAAATCGGTTTGCCCCTAATGTTGGAGGAGATTAGTTTCCTTGGCTCGTGCCTCACCGTAGCCGAGGTGAACACGAACTCCCTACAAGCTCTCCTCGCCTTGACAAAGCCATAAAGGTCCTTCGTCACTGTGGCCAGATGAGTCTTGGCCACCACCATGAACATTTCATGGACCTTGGGGTCACTTGCCATCGTCTCAAGAGTAGTCTGAAGAGACATTGAGGCAGCCAGTCTTTCTTTTGTCTCGAACTCTCTCTGCAAGAGAAAGTCAGACAGCTTAGGGAGGTCCTCGCCGAACTGACGTCCGGCGATATCAGCCTCCAACTTCCCAACTGAGAACGTAAGATGGACGTCCTTCCAGTCTTTGTGGTTCATAGGTAGGGCCAGCGACAAGGGTTTACACTCCTCCAGGGAGGGGCAAGGCTTGTCGGCCTCGACTGCTTTTAGTACAGCCGCAAACCCTTTCTGTAAAAAGGGGAAGGCTCTAGCAGGAGAGGACACCAAGGAAGGGAGCTTCTTGCTCAATGCAGCTACTTTTGAGTTAGAGAAGTTCCTCTCTTTCAACGAGGATGAAAGCAGAGCTTGAGCCTTAGTATGGTCCATCACTATGACCTCCTTCGGCTCTGTCTCCTCCTTTGAAGCTGGTTCCTTCCTCAGCCGGACACATGGTTTAGCATCTGAGCACAAGGGAAGGTCTTTCACATTGAGCCTTTTCTGGGGCCCATGTGATTCTGCATGCCTCTGCATCCGCAGTTCCATTGCAGCCGCCTTCTCCTGATTCTCCTTCTGCATTTGTTGGATCATTCCAACAATAGAAGAGAGGGCCTGTCCCAGCACTACTGGGAGACCGGCCGATGTTGAGGGAATAGGCTCCGGAATCTGAACCGGAGTAGCCGACACCTCGTCGACCTCTTCCTCTACGACGTCCGGGGCTTGAACTTCATCCTGGCCTTCTGCCAGGAGGTCTTCTTCCAAACGCTCGTCCACGTCAGACATCCTGTCATCTAACTGGATGTCTTGCATCGCGACCGCGACTTCAGCATCCACCTGGATCTGACTTTGGGGGATCTCCTCTTGAGGCTGGGGAATCACAGCATCAGCTGATGCCTTAGGGAAAAGATACGCCCTCATCTTCTCACTTGGAAGATAAGGGCCAGAGGTGTTCTTTTGGAAGCCCCTTACCCAGGTACGAAGCTTCTCCCTTGCTATATTCCTTGATTCCGCCGTCCTAGGGGAATCAAAGGCCTCAGTAATCAGGTTAGTGCACACAGTACATACCTGAGGGTCCGAATACTGGAGATCATCCTTGGAGACAGCGCATGCTGCGTGTCTCCTACAAAACTCATGTCTGCAGAGATTCTTGCTGCGGACGTTGCAGAAAACATTTCCGCACTTCGGAAGGTCCTCCTGTAAAGAGAAGAAATTTCCATGAGTATCAAGTGAACTATGTATCACTGGATATGCATAGTATAGCATAACAATTCAGAAAGGAAAGACACACACTTGTGTTTCCCTCGCAACCCATTGTTGCAGCCTTCCAGGTAATAAAATCAAATGGTTAATCTCTTCTAGAGTAACCAATGCAAAGTTTCCAGAGGAAACAGGTGGAGCTCACACCTAAGCAATGATTTTAAAATCCTGGATAATCGACAGGAAAGAACTCACTTTCCTATCTGTAGGGCAACAGCAAAGGACTTGTGCAAGAAAACACAAAAGTGTTAGAACACACAGTGCTGTACCAAAACCCATACTATAGTATTCTTCTTACAGTATATGTTATACTGAAGAATACTGGTACAGTATAGGAGGTTACGTGCCGGCCGGCAACACACCATGACTAGCTTTAAAGTATACTACTTAACAGCTATAAAGCGGCAGAACGCTGGTTCAAATGCATATGCCAGCCGGCAGTAAGTGCCGGCCGGCTACAGCCAATGCTGGCCGGCAATGACTGCCGGCCGGCAACTACACAAGGTAGTACCCAGCTGCCGGCCACACTCTTGGTGACCGGCAGACAAGGGCTGACATTAGCCGGCCGGCAAAGGTACAGGACCGATGCCAGCCGGCAGCAAAAGAACCAGAGGACTACAACCGCCCGGCTGCCGGCCTCATAGGCCGGCAGCCGGGTTGGGTACAGCACTAGAAGAAAAACAGAATGGATGCCGGGATAAGAGTGTACACTACCTCCAAGCCCGGCAATCCGAAAGAGTGCAAATAAGGAAGGGGAGAATCTAATTCAGGCTTCCTGACCAATGCCGTCTGACTCTGCAGGCCAGCATGGATGAGGGACCAAGGGAGGTCCGGGCAGCACTCAAAGCAGAAGACCCTTGCCGGCCGGCATCTCTGCCGGCCGGCAAGGGACCGAGTCAATTCCACATCCTAACCTATTCTAGGTCCAGATGTAGAATGACGTACAGTACTGTAATGGCTAGGCCATTACGGAGATAGAGGGGGAAGGGACAAAAGAGGGTCCTACCAACCTTGCCTTAGTGACGGATCACCCGCAGCCAAGAAACTCATCTTAGCCTAAGGGAGATCCAAGGGGGGAGGCCAGCAATACTTGCCAGCTCCCAGAGCACCAAAGCAAGGAAGGTGTTGCTACTCCCAGGGAAAGAAACTTATCCTCCCCCGAGAACAGCAACAAGGACTAGTTTGGTAGATCACAAAAGAAGGAATCATATCCACAGAAACCTTTGGTAGTGACCTAAGGAGGCTAAGCCACCTTTGTCTGTGTCAGGCCAGCGAGGGAGACTCTACCCCAAGCCAGACAAACACAGACTCAGACTAAAAAACTCTGTTGTTCTGTCCCTCTTTGAACCAGACTTACTGGAACAGGAAGGTACAGTAACACCCCAGTATAGTTTTATCGAAAATAAATTCGGAAAAAACAACTTAGGGATAAGCCCAAGGCTTAAACAGAGGGAAAGGGATTGCATACCTTCTCCGAAGAAAAGAAAGCAACCGGGGTGTATGAGAAAGTATACTAAGGCTCCATAAGCAACTTAGCCTAGGCACCAAGAGAATCGATTACCTAAATCACCGAAACTCACTCGTATACTATCTTGGAAATATTCCACACAATCTTAAATGTATAAAACATAGCCTAAAGCTTCAATAAAATTTTAATACACTCGGAAAAACCAAAATCATGCATGAAGTACTAGGACCAAACGACTAGGCTACATGGCCTAGCGTAGGCCAGAATGGCGAATACTTCGCCAAAATAATACTAAGCACGAAAGGAAATCCTATGTAATGCTAAATAGCTAAAATTTATTAAAGCAAAACAACCGGGAATGTCGCACTGACTAACTAAACTTATACCTAGCGAGCAACAGCGTCCAAGACGCCTCCGGTAGGCTACGGCTCTTGTAACAAAGATTAATCATATTAATCACTCAAAAAATTACCAAGAGCCTACATTTATACATAAAAGACATGGTACTCAACTTATCAGAGGCCGACGAAGTAGGAGAAGCCATGAAAAGTAGAATAAATCCAAGATTTGCGAGAAACACAGGAAAAAACACCGAGTTGTTAAGCTACGCAAAAAGGAATACAGATGGCGCCAGGATTGGCGCCAGGCACGCTTAGGAAACGGGAGATAGGGAGCCTTGGGAGCGGCTCCCCCTTTTTCTTTCCCGAATTCGTTTCTTGCCAATTGCCCCCTGCGAGACGAAATCTCTGTTCGGGGTACAGATTGCCATGTGGCGTGTCAAGAATACGTCCTCTGATATGTTGCGATATCCCTTTCACGAGGGATATTCGCTCCAGGAGTTAGAATTCTGGTACCTTAAGGTAAATTCTCTGGGAATATTGCCGTAGTTGTAATATACCCTAGGAAGCTACCCTATAGGAACTTCCATCAGGACGACATGGCTTGAGCCCAAATATATATATATATATATATATATATATATATATATTTATATATATATGTATATATATATATATATATATATATATATATATATATATATACATATATATATATATATATATATATATATATATATATGTATATATATATGTATATGTATATATGTATGTATATGTATATATGTATGTATATGTATATATGTATATATATATATATATATATATATATATATATATATATATATATATATATATATATATATATATATATATATATATATATATATATAGATGAAAGTACACGTTTGCATAGATATACACGTATGTATGTACATTATATATACTTATATTTAGACATATGTAAGTATTAAATAAATAAATATATATATACACATATATATGTATATGTATATATATATATATATATATATATATATATATATATATATATATATATATAGAAATAAATTTCTACCTCATACTTGGGATCGAACGCTAGCCCCTTCTAATGAAAGGCCAGGTCGAAACCAACGATGCCACGAGAGACCAACCATGCCACGAGAGGCCTCTCGTGGCATGGTTGGTTTCGACCTGGCCTTTCAATAGAAGGGGCTAGCGTTCGATCCCAAGTATGAGGTAGAAATTTATTTCTATTTGAACACGATGTTGTGTTCATATTTATCCATATATATATATATATATATATATATATATATATATATATATATATATATATATATATATATATATATATATATATATATATATATATATATATATATATAAATTCCATCGAGACAAAAGAATTGTCATCCATATCCTCGCCTTTGATCCACTTTCACCCCGAAAGGAGTGAAGGGAATGGAAAATCAATTCCATTTGGTTTGTAGGAGATTAATTTTACTCTAACGCTTCTTTACTTCCTTTGTAACCAAACGAAAGAGAGGACGGTGGAGATTACCCGTTTCTATTTTAAATGGATTAAATCCTGTTTCGAGAAAAAATCTCCTCTGACGTTTGCGGATTAAAAATGAAATCCAAAGCGTCTAAAACTATTTGAATATTCACCACGACTCGTGAAAAGAATTTCTCCAGTTTCCTGAAGAAATTACACGATCATACTCTATATGTAAATAAACATCAGAATATGCTTACAATTGCTCGCAAATGTCACTTAAAACGAAGGTTAATTCTGTATTTTTCAAGCAACTACACGGATGTCAGCAAAAAAGTATATGGCAATTCAAAAGCTTTTTTTCCAGAAAGAGGTGTTTCCATATTTCGAGCTTGGGTTCTAAATTGCCAAAAAGTGCAATTTGTAAGATTGTGATCCTTTGTAGAAATAAGATTAAAAAGTAAAAAATACAATTCAAGATCCATGTTGTTCTACAGTAGACATCGGAAAGACTCTCAAAGGACATTTAGGTGCTATTACTGCTGCAGACGGATTAGATGTTGGACATCGTTGATACTGGAGGTTTGCCATACCTAAGGAATCACTACTGATGTAGTGGCTACTATAGTATTAAGGACAGACACTATTGCCAAAGCTGCAGGTGCAGGCTCATAGTAATCAAGACAGCATAAGACAATATAAGGCCAGTCTTCGTTAAAAGTAGATTTACCAGCCCAATCAGTCAGGCTCGATTCTTACAGAGATGGCTCGATTAAATTCGGGAGGGTTTATTAAAGTTAACTCGAGGCGTCAGTTGAATCCATATTAACTAGGTTGATAGCTGGCCTATAACCCATCATCCTTGACTATTATACCAGATAGCCACAGTGAAAGACTGTAAGATACCTCCCATGAAACCCCAACTGAAACCTTGGCCATCCTTGTCGAAGGAACTTGAGATCCTGAAGTTTTAAACTTGATTAAGGTATTCTTGGAATCACTGCTTCGTTTTTAATGGGGGGTCAGAAGGAGAATATGTTTTGGATATTACACTGTTATTATTATTATTATTATTATTATTATTATTATTATTATTATTATTATTATTATTATTATTATTATTATTATTATCATTATTACATGCTAAACCACAATCCTAGTGGGAAAAGCAAGATGTTACAACCCCAAAGGATCAAGCTGGGAAAATAGTCCAGTGAGGAAAGGAAATTAGGAAATTATCTAGTGAACCCTCGAACGCCATGATGTCGTCATCGTAAACATCCGGGGAATTTTTATTTTTATTTTTATTTTTTAATAACCAGATTAGCCGTATTTCACAGTGTAACAATTTTATCAAGAGCACATGATTTAGAAATATGCATTGCTAAAATTGACACACACTCATGTGTCATCAACTTCCATTCTGCACTTTTGACATCCATTTAAGAGAGTTGACTAAACAATGACCTCACATTACAAATCTTGCTCTTAAAAACAACTCTGAAATGCCTTTAAAGGGATTTTAAATCTTTTCCCTGCTCCATTTATCCTGTGATTCACCCTTTCTCTCATCCAAACAGTTCCCATAACATTAAATCTCTCACTATTAACATTTATTGTCTCGCCTTTAGGATCTCGTTTTTTCCTTTTAACTATGCGAATGTTCATAATCGTATTTAAATTTGTGTTTGAAAAACAGATTTCACTATTCGTCTTTGTATATCTTCACTGCCCAGATCATATGAGAACATCACCATCTCATACTCCATTCACATTTATTTTACTTATTAATAGTAAGAATAACCCTGGCTTTCTTAGATATGCATTTTAACTTTCCCAATGCTTAATAGTAGTTATTTTCGTGGTTGGGGTTTGAGGAAAAATTGCGTTATCCAAAGTTGAGCTCATCATTATTAATATTCTTTTCCTCATTTGTTTATAATAAATTAATATTTGATACTTATAGGTTTCACATCAAGCAACAATTTGATCTCGTTCGTTAAGACAACGAAACATTGAATTCTTTTGAATGTTATAACGTAGAACATCTTCATAAAAGGATTTTATCGCAAAGAAGTAAGTATTTATGCACAAAGCCGCTTCATAAAGATTCTCATATTTGGAAAATCAGTTTTCTGCGAAGTCGCTTTGAGAAGTAGAAAACTTCTTCCTTTTAGAGGCAATGATCCTTTCCCTGATGTATGATTGCAATATATGATTTTGCCTTCAACGGCAGCAATTTTCAAGGAAATGGTAAGAGACAAGCTTGGTTAGTTTTCCATGCCATAACATGCTGTGGTTCTTTCTACAACCTTAACTCGATATCTCAACGTTATTTTTTTTAAGTGTGTGTGTCTGTAT
>NC_090728.1:147635205-147640205 GCF_036898095.1 Palaemon carinicauda
ATTGGAGCATATATATATATATATATATATATATATATATATATATATATATATATATATATATATATTCAGAGATAAAGATGGTGACAACATTTCTCAAAAGTGAAAACGTATATTTATGCGGTTTTTAACTTTCTTCACCAAGTGTCGATTTATGAAAAACGAACCACGCAGTGGGTAAGTCAAGGACCACTCTATTCTGTATTTTCGTAATTGTATCAACCCAAAATTCACATTCCATAAAGAGTAAACTACGCATTCGTGGCTTTTCATTTACTACTTAATAACTGGTGTATTTTTGCTTTTAAATTGTGTCTCTAGCATCAATTACTTTTGTAACGCAAACATAACCATCAGTATTTTCTATAAGATATACAATTTAGCATTAGCAATACGTGAATAAAATGTAAGATCAATTTAGAATACATCTAACATAGAATTTTGAAATGTTTATATCACCAGTGCAAATAAATTACAGACAAAAAAGTTCATCTTATCTGAAAGTCCTTTTATTTTTTCTTTTTTTTTATTTTTTCATTTGAGACAGACCGTCAGACTTATAGCAATATCATAAATTCCATTAAAGTGTTGATGACTTCAACTTTTACGCTTACATGTCTATCTTCAGCCTTGGTGCCCTTTAGTACCCTTTCTTCGAATTAATCCCTAAATGCTTCATTATAAAAATGTATTTCCAAATATAGATTTTCATCAAGAGCTGCGTTGATGGAGTAGTATCTCCAAGGCACAAAGATTTAAATATAGAGAAGTTACTTCACTGAAAAATTATTTCATTTCTTGTGCAATTGAGATAGAATTTTTGTTTTCTAACTCTAACCGCAAGCAGTTTGTCAGAATTGTAACAACGTTGTTTAGGCGTTAACTACTTTTTTCTTCAGTTGTCAGGCTTGGCAATAGACTAAGAAAATATAAGCATGTTTACTACCTTGATTTGTTCTCCTCTCTCTCTCTCTCTCTCTCTCTCTCTCTCTCTCTCTCTCTCTCTTTGTGCCGAAGTGTTGAGGAATATCTTTAAAGATATGATTATTTCATGCACATTCTTCTTTAATGCTTCGTGTTCAAGAAAATTATTAGGTTCATTTATGAAGACTAGCGTCACAACACCTATGATTATGATCATGGACGACAGTTTTCGTTGAATTGTATTCGTATATCTAAGCTTTATTCTGTTCTTATGCCTTTTGCCATAAAGGAGTAATGAGAAAGTTATTTGGAAAATGCCTTCTTTCGTTTACTTAGCCCCGGCTTTTACCGCATCTTAACTCAGAGTATTATTTTCTCTGTGTACATTGAAAGGGAAAGAAAACATGTCTGTAAGAATTCCTGTTTAGGGATCAGCCGAGTTGACTGAAGATTTCGTTGCTAAACTGACAAAGAGGAGACTATCTCGTTTTTTAAAACACCAGTAAATTCTCTTATTGACTACACGTGTCACAATCATCATTGCTGCATTTTCACTCTTGTTGCCCAATGCTTTTGCATAGGGAAATATTTTTTTTTTGATAAATTATCACAGGTCTAAAAATTGCAACGGAATTCCATTAAGGAGAATATTGAAGAAAAAATTAAGGATATTAAACCAAAGTATAGATTACATACTTACCAAAGGGATTCAACTATCCAGTTTACGAGACTCGACTTTCCAGGTTAGAAAATTCTGCAAGAGTCCAAATAAATTCTGAAAATATGATAATTGGAAAAAACGAATTTCTAATCCATGCCTCAATATTAAATAAATTTCGAGAGGAACACAATCTGTACAAGAAAAACTATTGGCTGAAACTGAAATAACACTATGTGAATTAATGCGCAGATGCTCTGAAAGGATAAGTATTATTCTTTCTGAAAGAATTCCTTCGATTACTAGCGTTTCCTTATGACGTCACTGGGTGGCATTTGTTTGGTTGATGAGTTTACTCATCTTCGTTCACCTACTTTGCCAAATAATAGTGTCGTGATAATTAAGTTAGAATGGAGATATGAATACTTGTTATTTCTCTTGTTAATGCAGTAAAATATGAATGGCGGGATGATTATGTTATCAAATATATACTTTTATTAGTCTGGTAACTAATAGATTGCAACAGTTTCAAATTACAGTATAGATATTGCAGGAGGTTTATCCATTATGAGGTTACATTGTAAGGTTATGGGTTCATGAAATGACTTTTATATATATATATATATATATATATATATATATATATATGTATATATATATAGATATATATATATATATATATATATATATATATATATATATCTATACATATATACATATATATATATATATATATATATATATATATATATATATATATATATATATATATATGTGTGTGTGTGTGTGTGTGTGTGTATGTATATATATATATATATATATATATATATATATATATATATATATATATATATGTATATTTATTTATATATATATATGTATATATATGTATATATATATATATATATATATATATATATATATATATATATATATAATGCTCTATCAAATTGACAAGTTATGCGAAAGTCTTATGAATCTACCTCTCCAAAATGAATTATCATTTATTTTAGAAAACTTTGTAATATTATGACAAATATGTGATATAAAATTAACTTGATAAATCTCTAAATAATCCTTGGTTAGCGGATGAAGTCTCAGATCTGTATCGGAATTTGCGAAGTATCGCAACCGTCGCATTTCGCGAATTCTGTCTGCTGGCAAGAAGGTCTTTCTCTTATCGGATTTGCAAATCAATAAGCTCGATTGCTCCTTGACTATTCCAGAGGAATGCAATTCCTGGGACGGATGTACTTCCTTGAAAGCACTGTCAAATGACAAATGCTTTTCAAGTTTCTATTTCTTTTTCAATTGTGCGATTCATCATTCACCTTCAACTGTCGGTGTCATTCTGTTGATGCAAGCAAATTTTTGTCTTTGGGAGTAATTGATTAATTTAAGGCTCTCTGAAGTGGTGATCACCATTTATTTTTGTATTTAATAAGATATTACTAAGTTTACATAACCCTCAAGGAAACCACTTTGTGTCATTCTATAGTGAAATGCAGGTAATACCCTTCCCTTATGTAGTAATATTAACGTATTTCGAAGACATGAAAGGTGACATTACATATTATCGTGGTCTGCTGTCTTATGATTTTAATATTCCCAAATAAATAAAATTTAACCTCCTTAAAAATCCGTGCAATAAAAAATCGTTTGAATTTGTAAAAACCTATACCTTCTTGTTTATTCCTTTCATATGCTTCTCATGTAATATGTAGATAAATTACACATACATCATGGCCTCATTTTTAACCGAATGATTTATATTTTTCTTACTGATGTTCACTTTAATCTTTTGAAATACATTCTCCCTCACTTCTCGCGATTCCTTTGAGACGAAGAGAAAGGCTGATGGAGATGGATGATCGCTTGCTCGGTGGAATAACTCAATAAATAGAGACACAAAGACAGCTGCCATTTACTATAGTCAATTCTTTTTAGCGAGGCAGATTTGCACCGGCTCGCAGCGGTGCCCTTTTAGCTCAGAAAAGTTTCCTGCTCGCTGATTGGTTGGACAAGATAATTCTAACCAATCAGATTGCAGGAAACTTTTTCGAGCTAAAAGGGCACCGCTGCGAGTCGGTGCAAATAAGCCTCATTAAAAAAATTGAGTATAGTCACAGATCTATCTGAAAATGATTTAATTTGAAGATCGTGTGTAGTTTGAAAGGACTGTTGCTCTCTAAAGAGAAAATATTGATAGATAAACTCAGACATTTATCATGTTTGCTATACTGCTTCCCAAAATTAACATGTGTAAATTGATAATGACATTCCACTTCGACTGTTTTAGGCCATGAAGTGTATTAGGTTCCTTCGAATATTTCTCAATTAAGTTAATATCTTTTTAGTACTTTTTATCCTATCCATACAATGGACCACATATTTGGTGGGTGTGAACAGGGGCCAATCTGTACAGATTTGGACCTTTACGAATATAATCAGGTAGCTATGTAGTGGATACAATGTTGGGGCGATGAGATATGATGATGAATATACGTAAAATTATGAATTGAAAATGGTAAATGCCTGGCAACATTTATTCCAGGATTTTACCGTTTTTAAAACGGATTTATTGACGTAAAGCAGTGATATTATGGTCACCAACCCGTAAAAAGAGAGTAACAAAGTATGGTAAAACTACGGTCGCCTGTATTTTACTGGAATACGGATGAAAACAGTATATTTTTTTAAGGAAAATTTCCGATTAAAATTACGTTTTTTTTTTTTTTTTTTTTTCAAAGAGAAATAAGATAATGCCAGAAATGATGTAACTAAGGAGAAGACATGATAACTAAACAAAAGAATATTCTTAAATACATATCTAAAATTAACACATCAAATTAAGTTAATCATGCAAAAGAGAAAGTTACATTCAACCATAACATAACAATATTTATATGAATTTCAAGTTGGAAAACTTCGTTGTAATAAAGAATATGGAATTCTTTTTCTCCGGAAGACTGATCAATTTACTGCCGATGCAGAGCGGTAACTTATACGGCCTTCCATCAGCGGATTCCCTTAGTAAATATTGAAGAAGACGCAAGAAAGCAGGACGTAAACACAACGGAAAGTCGTAATAAGCTCAAGTTGTTTTTGGTTCATCGGAACGACACAATACAAAAAAGTTTTTTTTAACATATTACAAAAAAGTTATTTATTTTCTTTATTTGGTAAATGTGGTTTAAACAATAAATGTTGTGTCAGTTCTTACATTAATGTTTATTCTAAACACATCCGCGTCATCTATTCTTTGTGAATGGAGATAAGACTTTTCGAAAGGCAAGCATATTACTTTTATGAAAGTGGGAATTACAACTTATGAAAATCAGTACGAGGAAATGGAATCAAAGGAAAATACTTCTAATAGATTCTCTTATATAACACTGAAAATAAACATTAACAAACT
>NC_090728.1:147645205-147652705 GCF_036898095.1 Palaemon carinicauda
TCTTCATATGATTGACCCAATCCCTGACCCCACCTCAGGTCAGCTGCCCTCTTTGCCTCACGTACCTTGCGCTTTACTTCCACCTTTTTCTCTCTATATTTTTCATACTTCTCTATACTATTACTCTGCAGCCATTCTTCAAAAGCCCTCTTTTTCTCTTCCGCTTTCACCTTCACTCCTTCATTCCACCATTCACTGCCCTTCCTCATGCTGCCTCCAACAACCTTCTTGCCACATACATCACTTGCAATCCCAACAAAATTTTCTTTTACTAACTTCCACTCCTCCTCTAAATTACCAGTTTCTCTTACTCTCACCTCATCATATGCCATTTTCAACCTTTCCTGATATTTACTTTTTACCCCCGGTTTTATTAGCTCTTCAATCCTTACTACCTCCCTTTTACATCCACCTACTCTATTCCCCCACTCTTTTGCTACAACTAATTTTCCTTCCACCAAAAAATGAATTTTATATTTCTAATATTTATCTCATTTATAGAAAAATTTAAAAGTATTGCCTCTTAAAGGAAATTCGTTAAAATAAAATTTGAGAATTAATTTTCAAATTTTAATATTCTTATCCTTACCAAGTATTGCATCTTGAAATTTTTGTACCACTGAATTATTTCATTTTGTTTGAATGGGATTAAAATATAATTCTGGCTGTTCGTTAATTTTGACTATTCGTTATTGGTTTTAAGACATCGATGCTTTGCAACACAAAAAATTCATTTACCTTCAGGCTATATTCCATTATGGCTATTAGAACAGAAAGTCTTCTTCCAAAAATTTGAAATACATAAACTTGAAAAGCCAAATCCTACCATTTTTATACGTTTAAATATCACAAACCAAAATAATATTTTACAAAAGATTTTTTTTTTTCAAATAAAACAAGGCATTTCTTTGTCAAATGAAATTTCATCTTTTCATGCGGCATATTCATATTTTTTATAAGACTTATTGCAGAGTTCAACAATAATTCATGCATTCATGTGACATAATGCATATTGTGCAGTCAACGCAAACACACACACACAAACACACCTGAAACACACACACACACACCTGAAACACACACACATCTGAAACACCACCAATCATGCTGTAAGTGAAAGAGACAACGCTTGGTTTCCTGGTTGATACAAAATCCAGTCTGGAAGCCGAGCTCGATCGAAAGATATCTCAGGGTACGCAAGCGATCCTTAGCTTGTCAGGAGTTGTCAAAGAATAAGTATTCAAAGGCGTACAGACGTTTCGCACCATAAATCGTATTTACAAAACATGAACAGAAGCTTAGGCGAGGTAAAGGCTTGTGGTGGCCGGGTGGTAGCGTCCTTGCCTGGTGATTATCAGACTCGGGTTCGAGTCCCAGTCAAGATCGTTAGTTCCTTTGGTCGCTTCAACCTCACCATTCTTGTTAGCTGAGGATGGGTGGGGGAGGCTATAGGTCTATCTACTAAGTCATCAGCAGCCATTGCTTGGCCCTCCTTGGTCATAGCTTCGATGGAGAATAGGCTTGGATGCTGATCATATATCATGTGGTTAGTCTCTGGGGCATTGTCCTGCATGATAGGGCAATGTCCCTGTCCCTTACCTCTGCCATTCATGAGCCGCCTTGAAACCTTTAAATGGTGCGTGGTAAATAATGGGATATGCAAGAAAAATGCAAACTGCTTTCCTACTCGTCGTGGGAATTCCGAGCTGCATCTGCTTTACACGATTCCCAAAATATTCCAGTTTTTCAAGGCTTCGGGGTTAAATCATTTTTGTTTTATTGTAGATTTTTCTCCTCAAATCAAGTTTTGCATATTAACTTTAATTGGAATTGGAAAGAGCAATAATGAGACAACCCTTAGAAACATTAAAAAAAAAGTATAATTTTCTTTTAAGGTTAATCATGCAATGTATTAAAAGTCATACTAAAGAAATCTATATTAATAAAAGTTTGATTTCCTCTTAAAATACAGGAACGACAAAAGCTTTTAAGACGCAGGAATGGTGCGCAGAATAGAACTCTCGAGACAACAGTGCTGCCAGTCATTTATTCCATAAACATCAGTCAGTGTTGGCTTTTCTCAGAAAGTGCTTTTCTTAGAAAAAGTTTCCTTAGATAGTGCTTTACTTAGAAAGTATTTTATTCAGAAAGTGCTTTTCTTAGAAGGTGCTTTACTCAGAAAGTGCTTTTATTAGAAAGTGCTTTACTCAGAAAGTGCCTTACTTAGAAAGTTCTTTACTTAGAAAGTGCTTTACTTAGAAAGTGCTCTTCATAGAAAAAGCTTTTCTTAGAAAAAGCTTTTCTTAGAAAGTGCTTTTCTCAGAAAGTGCTTCTCTTAGAAGGGTCTTTTTTTAGAAAGTACTTTACTTAAGTGCTCTTCTTAAAAAGTACTTTTCTTAGAAAGTCTTTCACTTAGAAAGTGCTTTACTTGGGAAGTGCTTTTCTTAGAAAGTATTTTACTAAAAAGTGCTTTTCTTAGATAGTGCTTTACTTAGAAAGTGCTTTTCTTAGAAAGTACTTTACTTAGGAAGTGCTTTTCTTTGAAAGTACTTTACTTAAGTGTTTTTCTTAGAAAGTACTTAACTTAGAAAGTGCTTTTCTTAGAAAGAGCTTTTCTTAGAAAATACTTTACTTAGAAAGTATTTTTCTTAGAAAGTATTTTACTTAGATAGTGGGTTTTCTTCTAGAAAGATTTTACTTAGAAAGTGCTTTACTTAGAAAGTGCTTTCTTAGAAAGTATTTTACTAAAAAGTGCTTTTCTTAGAAAGTATTTTACTTAGAAAGGGCTTTACTGAGAAAGAGCTTTCTTAGAAAATATTTTACTTAGAAAGTGCTTTTCTTAGTTAGGGCTTTACTTAGAAAGTGTTTTTCTTAAAAAGTATTTTACTTAGAAAGTGCTTCTCTTAGAAAGTATTTTACTTAGAAAGTGCCTTTCTTAGATAGTGCTTTACTTAGAAAGTGCATTTCTTAGATAGTGCTTTACTTAGAAAGTGTTTTTCTTAGAAAGTGCTTTACTTAGAAAGTGTTTTTCTTATAAAGTATTTTGCTCAGAAAGTGCTTTTCTTAAAAAGTATTTTATTTAGAAAGCGCTTTTCTTAGAAAGTATTTTACTTAGGAAGTGATTTTCTTAGAAAGTATTTTACTTAGAAAGTGCTTTTCTTAGGTAGTGCTTCACTTAGAAAGTAGTTTTCCTATAAAGGTACTTTATTTAAGTGTTTTTCTTAGAAAGTGCTTTACTTAGAAAGTGCTTTTCTTAGAAAAAGCTTTTCTTAGAATATGTTTTTCTTAGAAACTGCTTTTCTTAGAAAGATCTTTTCTTAGAAAGCACTTTACTTAAGTGTTTTTCTTAGAAAGTACTTTTCTTAGAAAGAGCTTTTCTTAAAAAGAGCTTTTCTTAAAAAGAGCTTTTCTTAAAAAGAGCTTTTCTTGGAAAGTACTTTACTTAGAAAGTGCTTTATCTAAAAAGTTCTTTTCTTAAAAGGTATTTTATTTAGAAAGTCCTTTTCTTACATGGTTTTTTACTTTGAAAGTGCTTTACTTACAAAGTGCTTTTTTAAAGATAGTTCTTTACTTAGAAAGTGTTTTTCTTAGATAGTGCGTTACTTAGAAAGTGTTTTTTTTTTAGATAGTTCTTTACTTAGAAAGTGCTTTTCTTTGAAGTACTTTCCTTAGAAAGTGCTTTTCTTTTACCCATATTGATATTTTGTTCAAAGTTCAATACGAAAATGATAATAAGGTGGTACGAATAAATGATCCAAATGATTAGAATGGGTACTTTAGATAAAAGTACTAAGCATTAGACAGTGTAGTCTGCCATTTTAAGAGATGCCAAGATGTTGAGTAGGTGGAATCATGAACATAAGACTGATTACAATATGACATTGGTATAATGTACAGTGGTAATGTGGTAACGCGTTCGCCTAGCAATCTAATGGCAGCAGATCGATCCCTAACCGGAATCGTGAGTTTAAGCTGTTTACTGGGGAGGATACTGCTGTGGTTGGCCATAACAGTAGAGGGTTGGGCGTGCCCGGCTGACGTTCTGGTGGGTATCTATTCTGATAATAATGGAACTGAAACCAGGCTCCTTTAACTTTACCTTTGAAAAGGTGAGAAAGGACTCTTGCTTGAGGGTACACTCGAGCACACTATTCTATCTTATTTCTTTTCCTCCTGTTTTGTTAGATTTTATAGTTTATATAGGAGATATTTATTTTAATGTTGTTACTCTTAAAATATTCTATTTTCCTTTTTTCTTTTCCTCACTGGGCTATTTTCCCTGTTGGAGCCTCTGGGCTTATAGCATCCTGCTTTTCCAACTAGGGTTGTAGCTTAGCTAATAATAATAATAATAATAATAATAATAATAATAATAATAATAATAGCTAAGGAAGGAACAGAGTTTAAGTAAATCTTGACGAAGAAGTGAAAAAGTCTTCAAGGATGAAGATACTGACTAGATAAGAGGTAAAATGGACTTATTTTAAACGTGTTAAAAATTAGATTACAAACGTGAAGTTATAAATCTTGACAAATCCCATCTAATGATAATTTAAAATGACTGGAGAGGATACAATGTGGACAAAGCTATATTATTATCATTATCATTACTTGTCAAGCTACAACCCTAGTTGGAAAAGCAGGACGCCACAAGCCCAAGGGTTGCAACAAGGAAAACAGCTCAGTGAGGAAAGGAAACAAGGAAATAAAAAAGAGAAGTAATGAACAACATAAAATACTTCAAGAACAGCAACAACACTAAATCAAATCTTTTATATATAAACTACAAAAAACTTGAGAAAAACAAGAGGAAGAGAAACAAGATATGTCATAATAACAATGACGTAGACTCAGCCGATGTAATAACAGAGGCATACTTGTCTTTCCTGAAAATATTGCATTGTTTTTTTACGTATTTATAACAATTCTTATTACATGTATCATCAACTTGAAAAGCGGATATAATAAAAAAAAAATCACCTAATTCATAACCTCGGCAATTTTGATTGTCAACCGTACCAAATTAGAGCGTCTCTTATTAGATAGTATTATTCTCATTATAAAGAAAAGCAAACACAAGATTCAATTTGGCAGGATTATTGAAAGGCTGACTGACTGATCGGAAGTTATCTGGAATCCCACAATCAAAATATTTAATATTTCCAGAGTCTATTTGTTTAAGTTACCAGGATAGGCCTACAAAGTAACTGAGAAAAAGTAATAGATTCATGAAACATCAGTTAATCTTTGGATGAACCGAGAAGTTAAAAAATCCTACAATGATTCTCCACTACTTTTTTTCATTAACGCTTAGGACAGATATTAAAAAAAAATTGATAAGTTTGTCCTTGCACTTTAAGACGTATATTCCTCAAAACTAGGGCAATGATTTTCTCGTTGCTGAAACCGATCGTAATCATCAAACACATTCGAAATGTTAATTCTTACACTAACGCCGATTTCTGAAACCTAAAATACTTAGTACCCATTTTCAGAGAAGGCATCTCCCCTATATAATAGACAGCAAGGGTCTGCCTATGTGTGTATATATATATATATATATATATATATATATATACATATATATATATATATATATATATATATATATATATATATATATATATACGTATATATATACATATATATGTATATGTATATATATATATATATATATATATATATATATATATATATATATATATATATATATATATATATATATATATATATATAGTATACATATACATATAGATAAATATATATTATATATATACAGTATATATATATATATATATATATATATATATATATATATATATATATATATACTGCATACATATATATATACACTGTATACATATATATAGATATAGATATATTATATATATACATGTATATATATATATTATATATATATATATATATATATATATATATATATATATTATATATATTATATATATATATATATATATATATATATATATTATATATATATACATATGTATTATATATTATAGATTATATATATATATATATATATATATATATTATATATATATATATATATATATATATAAATATATTGTATATATATATATATATATATATATATATATATATATATATATATATATATATATATATATATATATATATATATATATATATTCATTCGGTCCCACTCAGCTCTACCCGTCCCTCTGATAGCAGGGAGAGTGATTGGTCATACCCTAGTGAGAGGAGGGGGCTCTGTATACGTGTGGTTGTATACCTATAAATATTCAGCCGTAATTTTTAACGGATTACGTACAATAACATAGAAATAAGCTTCATTATGTTAAAAATTTTTTTTACAACATTCCGTGCTCCTAATTTCTTTCTTTCGATACTTGGAATTTTAGTTACTAATGTGTTCGTATAAAAATCATAATTAGGTAAATCATGGTAATCTGTTGCTCATAATGATTTAAATATTATTGTGATGAATTGTTGCGGAAATATTGCTTTATCAAAAAGGAAAAAAAAGAAAAAAAAAAGGAAAAAAAACTTCATGAAAGAAATGGTTCCAAACATTTTCTTACACATTGTTGTCTGGTCGCTCTGGTAATTGGCTTTCTCACTTGTCCAGCACGCAATATACTGCAAAATGAATTGGTAATTTTTCAAAAATTATAAAACTTTTTAGCGAAATATTTCTTCCTGAAGATTGATATAGGTGGGATATATAAGGCAGGTGGTCCCTGTCCTTATCAATTTCAGGTAAAGTTGGAGAAAATATGATCTTCAATTATAAGTTCCAAAATGAAGGACTTTTGGATGGATTCTTTAATGATACACTTTTGGGGTTTCACGAAACTAAAGAGTAACATCTGAATCTAATGACTAACTAATACTCTTTTTGAAACTAGAAATTAACACAAGGAAAGATCATAAATAATATTCTAGGTAATTTCTTAATTTTATTCGCATTGCATTAAATTTACGATATTCTAAGGTGTTTACTCAATTTTATGACCATTGCATTAAATTTAAGATATTCTATATGTTTTCTTAATTTTATGACCAATGCACTGGATCTAAGATATTCTATGTGCTTTATTAATTTTATGACCATTGCATTAAATTCAAGATATTCCATGTGCTTTCTTAATTTTATGACCATTGCATTATATTCAAGGTATTCTATGTGCTTACTTAATTTTATTCCAGTTGCCTTAATTTTATGATATTCTATGTGCTTAATTTTATGACCATTGCATTAAAGTTAAGATATTCTATGTGCTTACTTAATTTTATTCCAATCGCATTCATTTTACGATATTCTATGTGCTTACTTAATTTTATGACCATTGCATTAAATTTAAGATATTCTATGTGGTTTCTTATGCTTATCGGATTAAATCTATGGTATTTTATGTGCTTATTTACTTTTATGCTTATCGGATTAAATTGATGATATTCGAAGTACTTACTAAATTTCATGACTATTGCATT
>NC_090728.1:147655205-147657705 GCF_036898095.1 Palaemon carinicauda
GAAAGGTAATGGGCTAAGAACACTACCCCGAGGAACACTAGATATAACATTCCTATGCTCGCTATGATGCATATCAACAATAACTCTTTGCGATTCATTACTTAAAAATTCATTAATGATGCTAAGAAACGAACCACTCATTCTAACTGTTTGAGTTTGAAAACAAGGGCCTCATGGTTAACACGGTCAAAGGCAGCATTAAAATCAAGGCTAATCATACGAATTTCCTGACAACAATCACGGAGCTTTTGCACAGCATTGGAGATCGTAAGAAGGGCATCAAATGCTCCAGGGACTTTACGAAGACCAAATTGCAAACTGTGGAACAGATGATTACCTTCAGCAAACCTATTAAGACGTTTTGCCAAAACACGTTCAAAAACATTAGATAATACGGGAGTTATGGAAATTGGGTGGTAATCAATTTGACTTGAGTTACCCCAAACCCATTTACAAAATGAAGTAACATTACCAATTCTCCAATAAGTGCTAAAGGTTCCTCTTGCTAACTTGCGCAAGATAACAGATAACTTTGGGAGCTAAGAAATCTGCAGGAAAAATTCCATTTGGGTCTACACCTGCATAAGCATTAAGGTTCATTATAAGAGCTTTAATTTCATGAAACCGAAAAGATAAACTAGTTAGATTAGCCTCAAGAAAACAGGAATGAAGAAGATTAAGTTTCTCATTACTCTGCTTACTGTCGAACACATCAGCCAACAGGGTTGCCTTTTCCTTGAAAAGTGAGTGGCAGACCCATCTGATTTAAGTAAAGGAGGAACTGTTGCATCTACACCACAGATTTAAAGGTAGTACACCACTTATGCTCCAGGATTGTACCACAGAGATTTTCTTTCATGGTTATATTGTATTACTTTTCCGTTGAAAAATAAACTCTCTGAGCAAAATCTCTTGAGTATAGTTATTCCAAGTCAAATCTGATCTGTTATTCTTCCAAAAATGATAGGCCTCCTGCCTCTCCAAATAAGCACGTCTACAATCATCACTGAACCAAAGTTTGTCTTTCCCTCGGCACCTTAGCACACATACAGTATATATACATATATATATATATATATATATATATATATATATATATATATATATATATATATGTATGTACAATATATATATGCATATATATATATATATATATATATATATATATATATATTTATATATACATATATATATATATATATATATATATATATATATATATATATGTACATATATATATATATATATATATATATATATATATATATATATATATATATATATATATATATATATAGGAGTCTCTCCATATTTATATATTAGATACGTGTTCGTATGAAAACATAATGTGAATGTATATATACACACATTTGTACAGTATTTACATATCTTCTACAGGAAAATAGACATATATAAATACAAACATACAAACACGATAACAGATATTTATGCATGAAGTTTCCATGTAGATAAGAACACAACTAAAGGGAGCCATGTAGCTCATGAATAGATTTAATTAGCATTGTCTTCCCAGCAGAAAAGTCCCCTTCCAGACAGACTCAATAGACAATGGGAAATAAACTCCCTGCAATTTTACGTCTGTATGAATGATGGTCGCAAGACCGCTACTCTGTGACACTGGAGGCGGGAAAATGGAATATCATAATTAGAATTTCACTCCAGTCTGTCTTTACCAGTGCAAGAAATAGACAATATATTGTCCGACCTTCAAAGCTAAATTACAGTAGATGTAATGTTTATTATATAAAATACTAGTTCTATGAAATACTTGTTTTGTAAAATACATGTTATTTAAAATAATTACCGAGGCTTTTCATATGTTTATAGAGCCCTTTCGTTGCCATAGTTACCATATTTGATTAACTGGAGATCCTAATTACATCTGAATACTGTTTTTCCAGTAGAGAAAAATGTCTGAGACCTTTGTCTTTCAGTGGACTAAAAGCAGCTACTATTCTAAGCCTACATATCGCCTTTCTTTTTTAATAAATTCCAAATCCATCTAAGGTACTACAGTCATTTTTGTTTCACAACATGCCAAGATGACACATGAGTTTAACATGTATGAAATATGTATTGCAAATGAGACTTGCAACCAATAAGTTTTTTTCCTATAAATACTGATAGAATAATAGTGTATAAAGAAACACTAAAAAAAAGAACTTCCGAGTAACCAGGTGAGCAACTCTTCTAGGAAAAGGACACTCCAAAATCAAACCATTGTTCTCTAGTCTTGGGTAGTGTCATAGCCTCTGTAACATGGTCTTCCACTGCCTTGGGTTAGAGTTCCCTTGCTTGAGGGTACACTCGGGCATACTATTCTATCTTATTTCTCTTCCTTTTGTTTTGTTAGCGATTTCATAGTTTATATAGGAGATTATCTTGATGTTATTGTTCTTAAAATATTTAGCTTTTTCTTGTTTCCTTTTCTCACTGGGCTATTTTACCTGATGGAGCCCCTTGGCTTATAGCATCTTGC
>NC_090728.1:147665205-147668462 GCF_036898095.1 Palaemon carinicauda
GTTCCTCTTGACTGGAGAACACCCTTATTGAACGTGATCTACTCCCGACTTAAAGAGAAAACGGATTTTGAGCGAAGCGAAAAATCTATTTTTGGGTGAGATGGCCATGTCGTCCTGATGGAAGTTCCTATAGGGTAGCTTCCTAGGGTATATTACAACTACGGCGATATTCCCAGAGAATTTACCTTAAGGTACCCAGAATTCTAACTCCTGGAGCGAATATCCCTAATGAAAGGGATATCGCGAAATATCAGAGGACGTATTCTTGACACGCCACATGGCAATCTGCACCCCAAACAGAGATAACACTTCGAAGGGGTCATTTGGCAAGAAAACGAAAACGAGGAAGAAAAAGGAAAGCCGTTCCCAAGGCTCTCTCTTCTCCCGTTTCGTAAGCGTGCATTGCGCCGATTCTGGTGCCATCTGTATTCCTTGTAGCGATACACGAGGTGCTACAGATACTGTATGTAGGGAGGGGGTCCTACAGCCCTTTCATAGAAAGGGAAGGGCGGGTCCATCAGGACAACATGGCCATATCACCCAAAAATAGATTTTTCGCTTCGTTCAAAATCCGTTTTTTGGGCTCAAGCCATGTCGTCCTGATGGAAGTATACCAGAGCATTACTGTATCTGTGGATTTTCAGAACGTGCCGTACTCCCCGGAGGTATTTCCCCGGTCGACTAGACCTAGAGACCTAAGATGTTTACCGTTATACATCTTTTCAACTAACCATAAACCATGTTAGAGCTTCCTGCCCCCTACAGGGAAGAGTCCTACTAGACTCTGGAAAGTCTCGAAGAGTACATATACCTATGTATGAATACCAGGCAAGCCAATATAGTGGTCTCACCCTATATTAAGTAAAGCATAGTTTGTAAAGAACCACTGCGTCAATATGAAATATCGACCAGTTCTGCCGCTCAATACTTGTATTGGACAAAGGTTTATATCCGCATAGGAGGAAGCTGTAAATCCGCCACCATCCCCTTATGGGGTGGAGTCCTCCCGCTAAGGGAAAGCATAAACCAATGCAACATTAGCTTGCATAAAGGAACAATCTATTAGAATTATCCCAGATAAATATACATAGAATGAATGCTCAATTATATCAATAAATTGACACAGGTGAAGAAGACACAAGGTTCTCAAGAACAAGTTTATTGACAGACAATAAATAGACAGGTTAACAACAATTATATATATATATATATTATATATATATATATATATATATATATATATAATATATATATATATATATATATATATATAAGAAGAGGATAACCAAAACTTTAAGCATAAGTATGATAGTAAACAGAAACTTGTTTATCTGAAAGAAAAACATTAGTGCCACTTTTAACATACCGAGGGTATCAAAGTCAGAAAAGTCTGTATTACTAATCAGTTACATTAGCGTTAGAAACGCTCGGCACACATGTCTGCACTTATGCTAGGTTCACCTTTGGAAGTGGAACAGTCAACGTGGGCAACTCAGTGCCCTCACTTAGTTTGTAGCACAGTATGTAACTACACACTCACCCTGGAATTAACCGTCCCAATTAAAACCACTGTTCCTCGCAGAGTTGAACAGCAGGGTTAACGACGCAACCCACTGGTACCACAGATCTCTATAGTTGCTCCACTTGCTTCGCATAGTGGCGAAAGAACACTCTGGAAGACTCCCAGCCAGTGTATGAACGAAGATGTTCAAAATCCGTACAATTAAAGAAATTTAAGCATGAGGCAACTTTCCTCGGATCGTGACCTGCGGGTGTACTGTCAGTATCCGCTCTGCGAATAAAATATGTGATTCTCACCCTGAGTTGATTCAGTGATAAATTTGAGCCTGATGTTTCTCCCCTGAATAGTTGACCACCCTTGAAGTCTGAAGTTCTATGAAGATAGACCTTTAGGCATTCTACTGGACATAGAGAGGCCTCTTCTTTCAGAGGGCAGATTCTCCAGGGACCCCACCTGTTGGTGGGTAACTCATTCTTGGCGAGAAACGTAGGATCCGGAAACAGGTTCAGTTCTCCCCCATCCAGGAACTGAACACCACCTTCCTCTCTCGAGAGGGCTACAATCTCACTAACCCTGGCCCCGGACGCGAGTGCAAATAGGAAAAATAACTTTTTGGGTCAAATCCTTTAACGCACACTCCTCATTGCTCAACAGAGAAGCGAAATGAAGAACTTTGTCTAAAGACCATGAAATGGGCTTTGGAGGTGCTGAAGGTCTGAGCCTAGCGCAGGCTTTCGGAACTTTATTAAAGATCTCGTTAGCGAGGTCGACCTGGAAGGCATATAGAATGGGTCTCGTCAAAGCAGACTTACACGTCAAAATCGTGTTAGCTGCCGACCCTTGACCTTGGAGTGGATGAAGAAAGATAAGCAGAAGTCCGTCGAGATCTCCTGCGGATTCTTTGCCTTGACAAAGGCCACCCATTTTCTCCAAGATGACTCATATTGCCTTCTAGTAGATTTGCACTTATATTCCTCTAGGAAGTCTATGCTGGCTTTCGAAATCCCGAAACGCTTTCTCACCGCTAGGGAGAGAAAATCATGAGCTGCAGGGTCCGGGTTTTCTGTAATGAAACGCAGACAGTTGACTTCTGGACTCGCTGGGTCAGAACTGGATCTGGTAGCGGTAGAAACTTCAACCGTAGTTCCAATGCCAGGGGGAACCACACGCTGTTCGGCCACTTGTGGGCCACTATTGCCGCTACCCCCTTGAAGGATCTCAGTTGTTGAGGACCCTCAACAGAAGGTTGTGAGGAGGGAACAGATAAATCCTGGACCATCTGTTTCAGTCGAGGGACATCGCATCCACTGCTTCCGCTAAGGGGTCTCGTATGAGGACACGTACAGGGGGCAACTTCTTGTTGTCTTTCGTCGCAAAGAGGTCTATCTGCAGTTCTGGGACTTGACTCAAGATGAAGGAGAATGATCCTGCGTCTAGGGACCATTCCGACTCTATCGGTGTGAAACCTGGATAGAGCGTCCGCTGTCACATTGCGGACTCCTTGAAGGTGAACTGCCGACAGGTACCACTTCTTCTTTTCCGCCAATCGGAAGATGGCCAACATCACCTGGTTGAGAGGTGGTGACCTTGATCCTTGTCGATTCAAGCATCTCACAACTACCTCGCTGTCCAGCACCAACCTTATGTGGATCGAGTGACGCGGGGAGACTTTCTTTAAGGTAAGGAGCACTGCCATAGCTTCTAGAAAGTTTACGTGAAAGGTCTTGAATAGCTT
>NC_090728.1:147668962-147671462 GCF_036898095.1 Palaemon carinicauda
ATTGAGTAACAAGAATCAATGACCCATATTATGAAAATATATTATTGCATTGAAAAAAAATATAAAGTATTTATGTTTGTCTACATTAAACTTCAGTGGGCAAATATGCATGAATGCAGCTTTATCATTGCCTCACTTTTGTTTTATTTTGTGATACAACATAACAAATCATTTGCTATAGACATATTTCAAGCTAATGATGCAAGCATAATTATTTGGAATTTCCAATAAAAAAATTTTACTCTCGTTGATACATATCTTTCAATTAATGGAATATACATGATTTGTAACATAACAACAGCAAATCCTTTGCTATGGACATATTTCAAGCTAACAAGGCAAGTTTAATTACTTGGAGTTTTCAATAAATATTTTTTAAATTTTTGAAACATATCTTTCCATTATAAGAATATATTAATATTGCCCTGCTTATTACTCAAAGAATATTTCACTCTCTGCCGTCATTATTTGAAATAAACTCCTCATCATGATTATTTTATTCATAAAACTCCTATAAATTTGTTGGAGATGTAGATGATAGTTAAGAATGCTCTTCACACTCCCCAAGAGAGATTAGTTCACCAAACGTTCAGCTGGGCTCCACAAGGCGCTAGAAGAGTTGGAAGACTCAGGCCTACATGGCTGAGGACTGTGAAGCGCGAAGTAAAGGATGATGAATAGAGAAGTATTGAATTAAAAGCTCAAGATAGAGACGACTGGCGAAATGTAACCGAGGCCCTTTGCGTCAACAGGCGTAGAAGGAGATGATGATGATGATGATGAAATTTATTTTTTAATATGATTCCAACCAAGTTTTTCACTAATCCTCAACCTTTGTAATATATATATTAAACTCATCCTGTATTTCATTATTTTAAGTATTTTACATTGTCCTCTCACTGACTGGAATTTCAAAAGTCATAACTTGCACCGAATGTTTTTAGGGTGAACAGGCTAACAGACGTCTCTTTATACTTTATATAATAATGAAAGATCTTTATGTTGTTACTGTTCTTGGGCCTTTACTTTAATTGTTCATCATTTCTTTTGTAGTTTATTTATTTAATTTCCTCACTGGGTTATTCTTCCTTGTTGGAGCTCTTGGGCTCATAGCATCTTTGCTTTTCCAACTAGGGTTGTGGTTTAGCTGCTCCTGTTAACAACAACAACAACAACAGCAAAAACAACAACAACAACAACAACAACAACAACAACAATAATAATAATAATAATAATAATAATAATAATAATAATAATAATAATAATAATAATAATAATAATAATAATAATAATAATGATAATAATAATAATAGTAATAATAATAATAATAATAATAATAATAATAATAATAATAATAATAATAATAATAATAATAATAATAATAAACCGTTTTTCATTATCCAATACATTCACAACTTTCCCCATTCACCCACAATCTACGTGCCTTAAATGCCAATAACATCCTTTTCTCCCCTTACAGCAGACTCTCCAACGAGGTAATACTTCAGAGAGATTTGTCCATCTTCTTAAAATTTCTCCTCCATTTTTTTTATCTCACCATCGGCATTCTCTTTCATTATTCGTAGTCACGCGTAATGTTATCTCAAACCTAAGTTGGAATTCCCAACAGACCATATAACATGGAATATTCTCTGTAAATCTGTGGCCTAGGAACAATTGCTCTACTCCAGTTGCGACAAGAGATTTCTGATAGTGGAACAATGCAAAACAATGTACGTTATCTTAAAGTATGATTTAAAACCGCCAAGAACAACATGCTACCAAATATATCAAAATTAAAAAGCGTATGGTAGGACAAATACAATTTGTCAGAAATATCACTTCAAAACTTAAAATTCTAGCAAAGTTTTAAGTCCATAAGAATTATCGGAAAAGTTTCAAGAATTCAAAAATATAAATAATTCATATGGAGATAAGCTAGTAATTTAAGCAGAAGAGAAATTAGCTCAAAATCTGTAATTCCTGATGGAACCATTTTTTTTTTTTAATTTCTAACATGTATAAGCTACCCTGGAAGGTATAAAAGGAAAGCATACAAATGATTTTCACAAAACTACTATTTTTTACAATTATTAAAATTAGGAACTTTACATTGCAGATAATAAAATAATGGTTATATAAGGAAAAAATTGACATATCAAAATTTTGACATATTAAACATTTTGAGGAATAGAAACGTAAAGCTGAAATTTTTTTGATATCACTTAATTTAAATTCAAATTTGCTAAGAAATCTTCTAAATTAAATTTTAAACAAGACTTGTTAAAGTATTCCTTAGTGTCTATAAAATCAAATTTATTTAATTTCTAATTGTTTTTATTTTCATAAAACTAAGAAATAAAAGTTGATATATAGTCAACAAAATATATCTGCTATTTTTTTTCTTTTGTAATACCAAATAATTGTAACAAAATGTTAGAAACATTTATATAACAAGAGTCAGGAAATAGACTGAAAAATATTATATTTTTTCCTTGTT
>NC_090728.1:147678962-147681462 GCF_036898095.1 Palaemon carinicauda
TCACAAGTGCTGCCAGTGTTGGTCTGTATGAGTGTCAAAAATGCTGCCAGTGTCAGTATGTATGTGTCACAAGTTCTACCAGTGTCGGTCTGGTGTCAAAATTGCTTTCATTGTTGGTCTGTATGTGTGTCAGAAGTGTTGCCAGTGTTGGTCTGTACGTGTATCATAAGTGCCACCCGTTGCGAGCACCTAAAAATCGTTCTCTCTATTAGAGCAAAGACTAAAAATTGTTTTGGATTTTTGTTATTGAATTTATTGTCAATGTAATCTGGGCTATATAATATTGTGTTTGGGCCCGGGTAACTAATTGCAACTGTGTGGAAAATCCTGCAGTTACACTCTGAAGTAAAACTTAAGAAGCAGGATAGGAAGTTGGAAGAACGAAAGTAAGAACAAAGTATGAAGATATAAAGCAAACAATACTTAATGGGTGAAAGAAGGCTGCAATGACTGAAGTAATGCCTATAGTTCACTAACCAATCCCCATCCATCGTGGACATTTGTCAAAGGAACAGTTTCCTTACTTGAGGGTACACTTGGGCTCACTATTCTATCTTATTTTTCTTCCTCTTCTGTTAAAGTTTTTATCGTTTATATAGGAAATATTTATTTTAATGTTACTGTTCTTAAAGTATTTTTATTTTTCTTTGTTTCTTTCCTCACTGGGCTATTTTCCATGGTGGAGCCCCTGGGCTTATAGCATTCTGCTTTTCCAACTAATGTTGTAGCTTAGCAAGTACAAATAACAATAATAATAATAATAATAATAATAATAATAATAATAATAATAATAATAATAATAATAATAATAATATGCCCCTTACTACAGACCAATGAAAAGAACGGGCATTAATATATCAGCATACAAGTAGGTCATCAATGTAGCTCATCATTCATAGACAGTAAGAGCCATGACTTCCCTTACACTTTAATTGATATACAAAATTATAAAATAAGTTCCTACCCTTTTAAGTTATGAATGAACTTTGCTGTAACACAAATAAAAAAAGGACTTCGCTTTGGTTAAAATTTGAATGCTAGATGGTATGTTGTGATTGAGTTATGTAAGGGAAGTAGAAAGAGGTGGTTGTTCCTCTCGTCTCTTGATGCCTGTAAAGTTAGGACTGAAAATTAAAACTCAGGAAATTCTATAACGATAGAAAAATAGATGTTAAAGCAGTGATGGTAAGCGTACATGTTAAAAGAATAAGAAATTAAGTTTAATAAATAGTCTGACCTAATTGAATAAATCTTCTTTTAGAGAAATCATGAGAAGATTTTAATTGATACAATAAATACAGTAGTTTGAAAAGAATTCTGATAATTTATGAAAAAAAAATATATGCAATGAAAAGGTAAAGAGTTTTTAAGACATGTAACTAGAGTAAATAGAAGAGTAAGCTATTAGATGCATCGATGAAGATGAGGGTAATTTGATTCATGGTCAATATTTATTAGTGGTGAATCTGAAGGTAATGGTTAAAGATATAAGATCAGTTGTATGATATAAGGGAGAAACAGGACGGGAAATACAAGATGAAGAATAAGGAAGCTGTGGGGAAGATATGAAAAGATTTAGAAGTATTACTATGAACAAGTAAGTTCTTTAGAGAATGGAATCTCTTATCCATGGATCGGGTATTTATGAGATCAGCATATACCAAAAATGCAGAAGGGAAAATCTTAAAATATTCAAGAAGTGAATGGGTTAGCGGTCTTGGAAGTGTCAGTTGAGGATTTAAAAGGGATATTTCAATAGTTGAATCGAGAGGAACGGTGAGCTGCAAGAATTTACAATATGATCGTACACTTAAAGATTTGATGAAATAAATTTTCCCAGGCATTTACCGTATTAAAAACGGATATTTTGACGTTAAAAGTTAAGGAGCGATATTACGGCCACCAACCCGTAAAAAAATAATAACAAAGTAGGATAAAAATTACGGTCGCCTTTATTTTACTGAAATACGGAGAATTTCTGATTAAAATTACAGTTTTTTTATATGTAAAAAATGGGAATCTTAACCATGGCTTGGGGAAAAAAGGATTAAGGGAATAACAGTAAAAATATTTCTTTAATAACACACGTAATCTATTATTTTGAAGATCCTTTCATAAAATTTTGGAAAGGAATATATTTGATTATGAAAATTCTTGTAGTATACCTACAAAAAACTAGGCATTTCTATTCTTAAATGCAGATTATTTAGATTTACTATGCACTGTCTAATATGGTACAGCACAAAAACTTTTTTTCATAGGCAATAAACACTGCAATAAAATGTTAAATTGTTGGACATTATAAACTTTATTTTAAATTTGCAGCATTATATGTTCTACCATTTGGAACGCAGACGATGCTCAATTTTTGTGTGCTTTTTACTATATACCACAAACTTTCAGTACAAAGTTTTTCTTTCCATAGTACACTAAAGAACATTCTTAAACATTTTACATTCTACACTATAAAAAAATAAAAAAAATAAGTTATTCTATGCAT
>NC_090728.1:147688962-147693962 GCF_036898095.1 Palaemon carinicauda
TAATAATGCATTTTGGGCACCTAGTTCTATGCAAGTTTGGCAATAAACTCTTTAAAGATATTTCATTGGAATACATACATACATACATATATATATATATATATATATATATATATATATATATATATATATATATATATATATATATATATATATATATATATATATATATATATATATATAAATATATATATATATATATATTCACTTATATCTACATATATACTGTATATACACATATATATATACATATATACTACTGGAGTAGATACATTTTAAATTTTTCTAAAAAAAAAAAATGAACTCCGACGTTTTGATATCATAAGTCCTGAAAATTGTCTTCGTAATTATCAAATCCGTTAGTGTTGGGAGATATTAAAAGCAATAAATTGGATTATTTCTGGGCACCATAGTGATTATAGGAATGTGATATCCGGTGTTCCACAGGGTAGTGTTCTTGGCCCATTACTTTTCATACTATATACACATGACATGTGGTTTGGCCTTGAAAACAAGCTTGTTGCATATGCAGATGATGCTACTCTCTTTGCATCAATTCCATCCCCTGAATGTAGATCTAGGGTTGGTGAATCCCTTAATAGAGAGTTAGCTAGAATTAGTGCATGGTGCAAATTATGGGGTATGAAGTTGAATCCTAACAAAACTCAAAGTATGATTGTAAGTAGGTCAAGGACGGTGGCTCCTCAACATCCGGATCTCAGTATTGATAATGTTTCTTTAAATATGTATGACTCTTTTAAAATTTTAGGTGTGATTCTCGACAGTAAATTTACTTTTGAGAAACATATAAGGTCTGTGTCTTCTTCAATTGCACAAAAAATAGGCTTATTGAGAAAGTCTTTCAAGATTTTCGGTGATCAATCTATTCTGAAGAAGTGTTTTAATTCTTTCATTCTACCTTGTTTTGAGTATTGTTCTCCTGTCTGGTCTTCAGCTGCTGATTCTCATCTTAATTTGTTGGACAGAAACTTACGGTCGATTAAATTTCTTATTCCTGATCTAGATATTAATCTCGGGCACCGTCGTTCAATTAGTTCATTATGCATGTTGCATAAGATTTTTCATAACTCTGACCATCCTTTACATTCAGATCTCCCTGGACAATTCTATCCTGTTCGTAATATGGCAGGCAGTTAATTCTAATAGCCAGGCCTTCTTCATCACGAGACTCAATACTATGCAGTATTCTAGAAGTTTTATTCCAGCTGTTACCAAGTTGTGGAATGATCTTCCTAATCGGGTGGTTGAATCAATAGAACTTCAAAAGTTCAAAGCTGGAGCAAATGCTTTTTTGTTGACCAGGTGGACATGAGTCTTTTTATAGTTTATTTATGACATATGTGTTTTTGATGTTGTTAATAGTTTATATATGACATGTCTGTTTTGACGTTGTTACTTGTTTTAGAATGATTTATTGTTAATTTGTTCTCTTCATTTATTTATTTCCTTATTTCCTTTCCTCACTGGGCTATTTTTCCCTGTTAGAGCCCCTGGCCTTATAGCATCTTGCTTTTCCAACTAGGGTTGTAGCTTGGATAGTAATAATAATAATAATAATAATAATAATATTTACTTTACCTATTATACCTAAACTTGATATTTTACAAGAATTTAAAACCTCTCTCTCTCTCTCTCTCTCTCTCTCTCTCTCTCTCTCTCTCTCTCTCTCTCTCTCTCTCTCTCTCTCTCTCTCTCTCTCTCTCAAACTTGCCAAAAAAAACTCTGTACTCGTCATTTGCGATTTTGATAGTAAAGAAGTGATTTTTATCAGCCCACTACCTATGAAGAACAGATCCTCAATACTAGAATCTTTAAAAGAAATGGTGACAATATTGCTGGCAATATCTTTTGATAATCTAAAAACCTGTTGAAAATTCTTACAGAATTAAAATTCCCCTTTAAAACTCTCGGGTTTTACAGAAACCAAATAAAAGAAATAAAAGAAACGTCTAACTGTTTTAAAGACCTTTGATATGAAAGCAACTGTAAGAGAAAAAACGAAAACTAATTGAATGTAGAAGCACATTAAAACAAATTCATTTTCTAAAAATCAGGCAAATACGAGTTTCGGATTTCACATTGAACTGTTCGTAATTGCGTGGTGCTATTAACTGTCCTTAATAATGGATCCCTAATGACTTCGCCAAGAACGATATACCTGTATCTCGGGTACTGGCACTCAGGCAGATTCGCGTTGAGAAAAGTTATGTGCTCTGCTGACGTCATTTACAATTAAAGCTTTATGCCCAGTGGCTCAGCATCTAATATACTGCCTGAATTAGCGTTAATTACAACAAAATCTCGTTAGCTTCAAAGTAGGTTTGTTAATGCATGTTTAATGACAAATTCTGATATCTCGTTCTCATCTTGGGAAATAACTGAATGGCGACTCTCATCTGAGATATGGAATTGTTGGTATGTAAACAATCTTTAAGATTATCTATGAATACTGTTATATAATTATTACCCAAATGATACTTGCTAATGTTGGTGGATAATCGTGTTAAGGTGCAAGAAGCAGGGATGATATATACGTAATTGATACAAAATCTAAAAAAAAAAAAAAAAAAAAAAAAAAAATCATAGAATTTTATTTGTTTTTGATACGTTATTTCTGTCTTATCTCTATTCTAGTTTTGGCAGCAGTTGATGGAATTCTTGAGAAAGACATTTTTGTCCATATTAATTTTTTTTTTGTGTCATTAACATTATCATTTTCCAAGTCGTAGCGATGTCATAAAAATTTATGACATCACAAATCCTTCTGACCTAAGCTGCATTGACTAAAATATATAAGAGAGCAACTTCGAGACCAGTACACAACACGAGTACCTTTAATGACCTACCGACTTTATTACAAACACAAACCACATTCATTTGTAGACAACGCTGAGAGCATTGAAGATTAATTCACGTGCAAAACATAATGCGTAACTAACAATTCAGATGTAAATTAAAGCAATGTCGATGCAATACAATAAATGAAGTATGAATACAGAGGCAAAGATGTAACAAAATTCGAAACTCTTTATTGCTTCCACTCATTTCTAAAATTGAATTAATTTTATTGCTGCGAATAGCATTTCTAGCATAATTGACTGTGGCATCATTGTTGCGAATAACTTCATACTCGCTCTGTGAAGTTCCTAATTTCAATTGCAATTGCTTTCGTTTTATTCCGAATTCTATTTCATGCGAGTTAGCATTCTGAGGATGCATTTGCGAATGGCCTACTCGTCCTCTCCTGTAGCACACTGGCTGACGAGGTTTGAGCGGTCGAGGAGGAGGTTGAAGTGACTTTTAAAAGGATTGAAAGGTTTAAAGGCCGCACATGAATAGCAGGGGCAAGGGACAGTGACATTCCCCTAACGAGCAAGACAATGCCCCAGATACTGACCATATACACATATGATCAGCGCCCAAGGCCCCTCTCCACCCAAGCTAGGACCAGGGGAGGCCAGGCAATGGCTGCTGATGACTCTGCAAATAGACCTATAGGCCCCTCAAAACCCCCCAACCTTAGCTCACAAGGATGGTGAGGTTGCAGCGACCAAAGGAACTAACGAGTTACCACAGCTGCCACCACAACCCTTTAGAAGATAGGAAATTGTATTATCATCTTAGCTTCTAAAAGGTGTTGGGTGATTTCTACATAGGAGGGATTTTTCTAAGTTATTCATGAGAAAACATTGACCCAATCAATACTATCTAGCTATTTATTGAAATGTGAAAATTATATTAAATTAAATTAACTTTTACTTGAAGCTTATTTGGTCAATGTGATCCTCATAGGAAGACATAAGACTTTATATGTATAAGTATTAAGTGATTTCTATTTTTACTTTAAATAAAAGTTGGAGCTAATGAAATAGTTTGACGAAATCTCAAGTAAAAAAAGTTTACTATGAGCTTCGGTTACTATATAGTGAAACCTGTCTCAAACTTTTACTATCAAACATCCAAAATTGTATTTAACACGTTGCCATGGCATGGGAAATTTATTTGAGATCATTTAGTAAATGAACGAGAATAACGATTATTATTTTTTTTTTTTTTTTGTTACAAGCCATTGTGACCGAATTGTGGTTGTGAGAGTAATGCCCTATCTGATTTGTTTTGAATTCATCTTTATAATTTAATCAACTATTCATCTCACACTGTTGCATTTAAAAATTGATAAGGATAGTTGTTTAAGCTAAATATGTTATCCATCTCATATCTTTAAATCATCCACAGCTTAAAACTACTATTATCATTTACTTGTTTACACGAACCGTCAAAAATGATTTGTAAATATCTAAATATATATGCACACACGCACACGCAGATTCAACCCTTCCTATTCACGCCCCCCACCCCCTTTCTTAAATACAACTAGCTAGTTCAGCAATTTGTGTGAAATAGTGGTTTGTGAGTGTTCTTACAAGGGTATGACAACACCCTCTCCCCTGCGTGAGGGACGGGAAGAGACCGAGTATTACAAGAATAATATATCTATATAAATATATATATATATATATATATATATATATATATATATATATATATATATATATATATATATATATATATATATATATATATATATATATATATATATGTGTGTGTGTGTGTGTCTGTATATATATATATATATATATATATATATATATATATATATATATATATATATATATATATATATATATATATATATATATATATATATATATATATATATATATTTATAGCCGAATGCGTTGCTTTATTATATAGGGGCGGATAAGTGTAAAAAAAATAAAAGGTATTTAACGTAGATATAGCTTTTAAAACTAATATATTTTGCAGTTAAAACAAACTAAACTTTTTCTCAGCTTTGTGGTTATCGTATGATGAAGGACTAAGAAATTTTTTTCTCATGCAAGCACACTCGGAAATTGAAAATTTATCGTGTAATTTAGTATCTTTTGGTAAAGTTTTCATTTCAATAGTCACCGATT
>NC_090728.1:147703962-147716462 GCF_036898095.1 Palaemon carinicauda
ATCGGTTTCAGAAAACGACTATGTATCTCTTACATTGTATTTTGGACAGCGTGCATGGCATTGAAAAATATCTCTCAGTTCGTATAATCATAAATTTATTTGAATGTGACCATATCGTATCTAGATAGTATAAAGGTTCTGCTAACAACTTATGTGTATAGATATAAACCATGAAGAAAAAAAAAATATGATTTTCATTTAATGCTCGTGTTTTATTCAAGCAAAGCATAACTAAATTTTGATAATAATAATAATAATAATAATAATAATAATAATAATAATAATAATAATAATAATAATAATAATAATAATAATAATAATAATAATAATAATAATAATGCTGATTTTAATAATGATGATTTACATCCACTAACAACAGTGAGACATAAGAAGATGGAGCAAATATTCATTTTGTGTAAAAGAAACTTCTCTCCCAAGTTATTTTATTGTATCACATTAATTAGTCGTCCCACTAATGAGAAATTGAATTAATATAAACTTCCTTCCACGAACTTGTGGCTTCATTATATTCAATAGAGTTCGCTACTGATTATCTAACTATTTGCTATATAATTGTCATCCTTTTGCCTTGGGTAATTAATAATGAATTTGGATTAATAACGATAAATATTGAATTAAACATAACTCGTAAAACAAAGCCTGAAAGATAAAAATTTCGTTAGTCTAAAAAAAAATTAGGCGATAAAATAATACTCATTTTGTTGCAGCGCTGCTTCTCTCTGGATGTGATATGTATCTCAAAGCCAGAAGTAGTTTTCAGATCCTTTCTATTTTGGAAAAAAAAGTGACCAACACAAATATCTAGCTTTCTTTTCAACATGGCTTCAAGAAAGACGGCTCAAAAACAAATTTTGGGGACATGTAACTACGAAATGCTGAGCCTTCCCCAATGACAGTGATGTTTGGTAAATCAACTTTTATTAATGCCAGGATATTGAGGAGACGAGAAGAAATGCAGAAAAAAATCTATTTTTATATGAATTTTCTGGGGAACTTCGTTTTGTGAGAGACCAAGATTTATATATATTTTTTTTATAGCCGCTAAAATCGAAGCTGAACCTTTCTTTTTTAAATTATGGATGATATAACTGGTGTGAAGATTTTACATATTTCAAAACGGAAGAGCGCTGATGAAGTTGACTAAGTTTGTTCGTAAAATACAATTTCAAATATAAACTCCGTCGGCCACCCACTTTCTCAACCACCTTTAATCGACAAAAAAAAAAAAAAAAAAAAAAAAAAAATCATGAGAGATTGTGGGTACATAAGAATACCTAGCAAATAACTGCAAAACTAAATTTTAATTCATACTGTGAATTGTGATATTGGCAGTCATATTCTATATATGATATTTATATTGATCAAAGTATTTATTAACAGGAAAATAAAACATCGCAAAAGTCGATTCGTATTCTGTAGCTTTTGACATTATGTTTTCCACTTTTTGCAACATTTTCTTGCTGTACTAAAGAGAAAATACTGGTTTTCTATCTAAACAAAAAAATCCGAAAACTTCATGTGCTATACTCATTTTTTTTTAATGAGTCGCATTTGCTCCGGCTCGCAGCGGTGCCCTTTTACCTAGGCAAAGTTTCCTGATCACTGATTGGTTAGAATTATCTTGTTCAACCAAATAGCGATCAGGAAACTTTTCCGAGTTAAAAGGGAACCCTTGCGAGTCGCTGCAAATCTGCCTCACTAAAAAGAATTGACTAGAGTAATCCTATTACCATCATAACTGCTCCAAAATTTTTCTTTTAGTTTTGACTATCATTATTGGAAGAAACTAGCATGAAGTATTCGACCTCCACCCACTCTTCCAAGAAAAAATAAATATATTCCGAATTTGGCTTTAGAAATATATACAACCGAGTACACCAACGTTTTCTGGTTAATCCGGTGCTCAAACCATTGAATAGTGCCATAGCCTCTGTACCATGGTCTTCCACTGCCTTGGGTAAGAGTTCTCTTGCTTGAGGGTACACCCAGGTACACTATACTTTATCTGGTTTCTCTTTTTCTTGTTGTGTTAAAGTTTTTACAGTTTATATAGGAAATATTTATTTAGATGTTACTGTTCTTGAAATATTATATTATTCCTTGTTTCCTTTCCTCACTGGGCTATTTTCCCTGTTGGGGTCCCTGGCCTTATAGCATCCTGCTTTTCCAAGTAGGGTTGTAGCCTAGCAAGTAATAATAATAATAATAATAATCAGTAAGGCCAACAAATGTGCATCCATTACTAGATTAATCCGAAGAGCGAAGAGATATAACTAAAGAGATTCCAATCCAAACATTAAGGTAATGCAAGAAGGAAGTTGGATTTAATTTACTTATTTTTCATAAAGAAAATAAGTAATGGGTAGAAGCTAATGAGAAATCCTTGTGCAAAAAAAGGAGGATATGTGAATGACAATGATTTTGATTAAATATGTACAGACTTAGGTTCCAAAGATCTCCTAATTCTGCAGTTTGATTTTCACAAAATTCTTGGAGCCTTTGATGCTAATCTTGCAATTTTCAGTATTCTACAATTATTCCCTGATTCTGGTCATGAAACTTGTGTTAGTGGATTTACCGTTGGTGAAGATTTTGACCATATTATCCATAAGGTCTTTGCTTTCTAAACTTGAATGTTGATCGATTAATTAATTTCATTATCGCTAAGTTTGTATCTGGGTATCAAGATCAATTTTTGACTGTCACTAGAATGATTACAGGCTCTTTACATTTTGTATTATATACGCATGATTAATACACTAGTGTGTTTACATAGCTGATGCTACATCCTATTCATCAATCCCTTAACTGAGAGCCATGCGAAACTAATGTAATGTACAATTTCGATCCTTCCCGCCCAAAGCTTTTCGTTGACAATGTTTCTATAACCACAAACAGTTCATTTAATATTGAGATTTTTCGTGTTCAATTTTAAGAAACGTGTCCTATTTATGACTTTCCAAATAACCAACAACCTTGTAAAGAAATGCATTTCATGAGTTTTGGAAGCCTTTCTATCATGAAAAAAATCGTTAAATCTTTAGTTCAGACAAATTTTAAACGTTTTTTCCTGTCTGGAGTAGACTGGATTCATGGATGTGGGTCATTTAGCCCAGTGCTAGTTTCTGTTTAGTCTGTAATAGCTCACGCTCATCTTAAATTGGTGGATGAAAATAAACAATTAAATTCATTGAGATTTTTAACATTTCTGAACATAGCTTGCATAGGTTACAGACCTTCCCAATCAATGCTATTTATTAGGCCTACTTGGTACTAGGTGAGGTATGTAAATAATTCTAAAAATCTTGTTTTCTCCTCATTAAGACTAGATGCTACACAGTCTTGTGGAAGTTTGATTCCAGATGTGGCTAATTATGAGAATGATCTCCCCTATCAGTTAGTAGAATCGACAGATCTTGGTACATATGGGTTTTTGTTGGATAAGTTAGGACAAGTTTTGTTTCATAGTTTACGTTACTTTTTTTCAATTAGGGTTGCAGTTTGGCTTGTGATAATAATAATAATAATAATAATAATAATAATAATAATAATAATAATAATAATAATAATAATAATAATAATAATAATAATAATAATAATATCTCCTCACCTACACGATAAGGAAAAAAGTATCTGGTTATATCTAAGTCTATCTATCTATCTATCTATTTATCTATCTATATATATATATATATATATATATATATATATATATATATATATATATATATATATATATATATATATATAGAGAGAGAGAGAGAGAGAGAGAGAGAGAGAGAGAGAGAGAGAGAGAGAGAGAGAGAGAGAGAGAGAGAGAGAGAGAGAGAGAGAATCATAATCATTATCATCAGCCATTACTAGTCTACTGCAGAACAAAGGCCATAGACATGTCCTTCCACTTGCATCTGTTTACGGTCTTTCTGTACCAGTCCACACCCGCAAACTTTCTTAGCTCGTCAATCCATCGTCATTCCCGCCTTCCTCTACTTCTTTTGCTATCTCTAGAGACCCATTCTGTTTTTTATTAATGTTCCTCTATTATCTGTCATTCTCATTATATGTCCTGCCCATGTCCATTTCTTTTTCTTACATGTTAGTTTGCTCTCGTATCCTTGTTGATCTTTTTGTCTTTTTTTCTCTTAGTGCTATCCCTATCATTAATCCTTTATTGGCTATTTGAGTTGTAACTAGTTTATGTGTTAAGGCTACATTAAGGCTCCAAGTTGATGATGCCTAGGATAAACGTGGTAGGACCACCTCATTAAATAATCTCATTTGGTGTTTTGTTTTCCATTATATAATGTATATACTGTATATATACATATATATATATATATATATATATATATATATATATATATATATATATATATATATATATATATATATATATATATATATATATATATATATATATATATATTACAGTCACACTTGTCCTCTCCACGTCCCTCAGGAGGGAGGAGAGGGAGCGGTCATGCCCTGGTGAGCGGGGCGTGCGTGTCCATGTGTGGATATCTAACAAGTATTTAAAAGTCATTTTTGAAGTGTTGCGTACACTAGTAATAATGCTAAGAGAATTCAGATCAGTAGCATTACAACAGCTATAGCATTGAAAAAAAGTCACATAGTAGATAGGCTAATGAAATCTTCCCTATTTTTTACCTCTAGATTTTTTGTCTATAATTTCTGAATAAAACATACCACTGAGGCAGTGTCGTAACATAAATAACTATTCCTGAATAAATTGCCTAAGGAAAAAATGCTCCAAAACACAGTGAAATTAATAAATCGTACCACTGAGGCACTGTCGTAACATAAATAACTAATCCTGAATAATTTTTTCAAGTGAAAATGCTCCAGAAGACAGTGAAATGGATAATCCGTACCACTGAGGCACTGACGTAACATAAATAACTATTCCTGAATAAATTCCTTAAAGGAAAATGCTCCAGAAGACAGTGAAATGAATAGACTGTACCACTGAGGCACTGTCATAGCATAAATAACTATTCATGGATAAATTTCTTAAGAGAAAATCCTCCAGAAGACAGTGAAATGAATAAACCGTACCACTGAGGCACTGTCATAGCATGAATAACTATTCATGGATAAATTTCTTAAGGGAAAATCCTCCAGAAGACAGTGAAAGAAATAAAACGTGCCACTGAGCCACTGTCGTAACATAAATAACTATTCCTGAATAAATTTCTTAAGAGAAAATGTTCCAGAAAAGAGTGAAATAAATAAAATATAACACTGAGGCACTGTCATAACATAAATAACTATTCCTGAATAAATTTCTTAAGGGAAATGCTCCAGAAGACAGTGAAAGGGATAAAGCGTACCACTGAGGCACTGTCGTAACATAAATAACTATTCCTGAATAAATTTCAAGGTAAAATACTCCAGAAGACAGTGAAATGAATAAAGCATACCACTGAGGCTCTGGCCTTACATAAATAACTATTCCTGAATAAATTTCTTAAGGGAAAATGCTCCAGTAAACAGTGAAATGATTAAAGCATACCACTGAGGAACTGTCTTAACATAAATTACTATTCCTGAATAATTTTTTTAAGGGAAAATACTCAGAAGACAGTGAAATGAAGAAAGCATGCCTCTGAGGCACTGTCGTAACATAAATAACTATTCCTGAATAAATTTCCTAAGGGAAAACGATTCAGGAGACATTGAAATGAATAAAGAGTACCACTGAGGCACTGTCTTAACATAAATAACTATTCCTGAATTAATTTCCTAAGGGAAAATGCTCCAGAAGACAGTGAAACGAATAAAGCGTACCACTGAGGCATTGTCGTAACATAAATAACTATTCTTGAATAAATTTCTTAAGGAAAAAATGCTCTAGAAGACAGTGGAATGAATAAAGCATACCACTGAGGCACTCTGGTAACATAAATAACTATTCCCGAATAAATTTCTTAAGGGAAAACGCTCCAGAAGACAGTGAAATGAATAAAGCGTACCACTGAGGCACTGTCGTAACATAAATAACTATTCCTGAATAAATTATTTCAGGGAAAACGCTCCAGAAGACAGTGAAATGAATGAAGCGTACCACTGAGGCACTCTGGTAACATAAATAACTATTTCTGAATAAATTTCTTAAGGGAAAATGCTCCAGAAGAGAGTGAAATGAATAAAGCGTACCACTGAGGCACTGTCGTAGCATAAATAACTATTCCTGAATAAATTCCTTAAGGGAAAATGCTCTAGAAAACTGTGAAATTAATAAAGCGTACCACTGAGGCACTGAAGTAACATAAAATACTATTCCTGAATATATTTCTTAAGGGAAAATGCTTCAGAAGACAGTGAAATTAATAAAGTGTACCACTGAGGCACTGTCGTAACATAAATAACTATTCCTGAATAGATTTCTTAAGGGAAAATGCTCCAGAAGAGAGTGAAATGAATAAAGCGTACCACTGAGGCACTGTCGTAGCATAAATAACTATTCCTGAATAAATTTTTTCAAGGGAAAATGCTCCAGAAGACAGTGAAATGAATAAACCGTACCACTGAGGCACTGTCATAGTATAAATAACTATTCATGGATAAATTTCTTGAGGGAAAATCCTCCATAAGACAGTGAAATAAATAAAACGTACCACTGAGGCACTGTCGTAACATAAATAACTATTCCTGAATAATTTTTTTGAGAGAAATGCTTCAAAAGACAGTTAAATGAATAAACCGTACCACTGAGGCACTGTCGTAAAATAAATAACTATTCCTGAATAAATTTCTTAAGAGAAAATGTTCCAGAAAAGAGTGAAATAAATAAAATATACCACTGAGGCACTGTCATAACATAAATAACTATTCCTGAATAAATTTCTTAAGGGAAAATGCTCCAGAAAACAGTGGAATGAATAAAGCGTACCACTGAGGCACTGTCGTAACATAAATAACTATTCTTAAATAAATTTGAAGGGAAAATACTCCAGAAGACAGTGAAATGAATAAAGCATACCACTGAGGCTCTGGCCTAACATGAATAACTATTCCTGAATAAATTTCATGAGGGAAAATGCTCCAGAAAACAGTGAAATGATTAAAGCATACCACTGAGGCACTGTCATAACATGAATAACTATTTTTGAATAAATTTCTTAAGGGAAAATGCTCCAGAAGACAGTGAAATGAATAAAGCATACCTCTTAGGTACTGTCGTAACATAAATAACTATTCATGAATAAATTTCCTGAGGGAAAACGATCCAGGAGACATTGAGATGAATAAAGCGTACAACTGAGGCACTGTTGTAACATAAATAACCATTCCTGAATAAATTTCTTGAGGGAAAATGCTTCAGAAGAAAGTGAAATGAATAAAGCGTACCACTGAGGCACTGTCGTAACATAAATAAATCTTCCTGAATAAATTTCTTAAGAGAAAATACTCCAGAAAACAGTGAAATGATTAAAGCATACCACTGAGGCACTGTCATAACATAAATAACTATTCCTGAATAAATTTCTTAAGGGAAAATGCTCCAGAAGACAGTGAAATGAATAAAGCATACCTCTTAGGTACTGTCGTAACATAAATAACTATTCATGAATAAATTTCCTAAGGGAAAACGATCCAGGAGACATTGAAATGAATAAAGCGTACAACTGAGGCACTGTTGTAACATAAATAACCATTCCTGAATAAATTTCTTGAGGGAAAATGCTTCAGAAGACAGTGAAATGAATAAAGCGTACCACTGAGGCACTGTCGTAACATAAATAAATCTTCCTGAATAAATTTCTTAAGAGAAAATACTCCAGAAAACAGTGAAATGAATAAAGCGTACCACTGAGGCACTGTCGTAACATAAATAACTATTCCCAGATAAATTCCTTAAGGGAAAATGCTCTAGAAAACAGTGAAATTAATAAAGCTTACCACTGAGGCACTGTCGTAACATAAATAACTATTCCTGGATAAATTTCTTAAGGGAAAATGCTTCAGAAGACAGTGAAATGAATAAAGCGTACCACTGAGGCACTGTCGTAACATAATTACCTATTCCTGAATAAATTTCCTAAGGGAAAATGCTTCAGAAGACAGTGAAATGAATAAAGCGTACCACTGAGGCTTTGTCGTAACATAAATAACTATTTCTGAATAAATATCTTCGGGGAGATTTCTCCAGAAGACAGTGAAATTAATAAAGCGGAACACTGAGGCACTGTCATAACATTATAACTATTCCTTAATATATTTCTTAAGGAAAAATGCTCCAGAAGACAGTGAAATCAATAAAGCGTACCACTGAGGCACTGTCGTAATATAAATAACAATTCCTGAATAAATTTCTTAAGGGAAAATACTCCAGAAGACAGTGAGATGAATAAATCGTACAACTGAGGTACTGTCGTAACATAAATAACTATTCCTGGATAAGTTTCTTGAGGGAAAATGTTCCAGAAAACAGTGAAATTAATAAACCATACCACTCAGGCACTGTCGTAACATAAATAACTATTCCTGAATAAATTTCTTAAGGGGAAATGTTCCAGAAGACAGTGAAATGAATGAAGCATACCACTGAGGCACTGTCATAACATATATAACTATTCCTGAATAAATTTCTTAAAGGAAAATGCTCCGTAAGACAGTGAAATGAATAAAGCATACCACTGAGGCACTGTCGTAACATGAATAACTATTCCTAAATAAATTTCTAAAGGGAAAATGCTCCAGAAGACAGTGAAATAAATAATGTGTACCATTGAGGCACTGTCGTAACATAAATAAGTATTCCTGAATAAATTTTTTAATGAAAAATGCTCCAAAAGACAGTGAAATGCTTGAAGCGTACCACTGAGGCACTGTCGTAACATAAATAACTATTCCTGAATAGATTTCTTAAGGGAAAATGCTCCAGAAGAGAGTGAAATTAATAAAGCGTACCACTGAGGCACTGTCGTAGCATAAATAACTATTCCTGAATAAATTTTTTAAGGGAAAATGCTCCAGAAGACAGTGAAATGAATAAAGCGTACCTCTGAGGCACTAGCCTAACATAAATAACTATTCCTGAATTTAATTTCTTAAGGGAAAATGCTCCAGAAAACAATGAAATTAATAGTGTACCACTGAGGCACTGTGGTAACATAAATAACTATTCATGAATTAATTTCTAATGGGAAAATACTCCAGTAGACAGTGAAATGAATAAAGCGTACCACTAAGGCACTGTCGTAATATAAATATCTATTCCTGAATAAATTTCCTAAGGGAAAAGGCTCCAAAAGACAGTGAAATTAATAATGCATACCACTGAGGCACTGTCGTAACATAAATAACTATTCCTGAATAAATTTGTTAAGGGAAAATGCTCCAGAAGACAATGAAATGAATAAAGTGTACCACTGAGGCTCTGTCGTAACATGAATAATTATTCCTGAATAAATTTCTTAAGAGAAAATGCTCCAGTAAACAGTTAAATAAATAAAGCGTTCCACTGAGGCACTATCTTTACATAAATAGCTATTCCTGAATAAGTTTCCTAAGGAAAAATGCTCCAGAAGACAGTGAAATGAATAAACCTTACCACTGAGGCACTGTTGCAACATATATAACTATTCTTGATTAAATTTCCTAGAAGAAAATGCTCCAGAAGACAATGAAATGAATAAAGCGTACCACTCAGGCACTGTCGTAACATAAATAACTATTCCTGTATAAATTTCCTAAGGAAAATGCTCCAGAAGAAAGTGAAAAGAATAAAGCATACCACTGAGGCACTGTCGTAACAGAAATAACTATTCTTGAATAAATTTCTTAAGGGAAAATGCTCTAGAAGACAGTGAAATGAATAAAGCATACCACGGAGGCACTGTCGTAACATAAATAACTATTCCTAAATAAATAACTTAGGGAAAATGCTCCAGAAGACAGTGAAATTGATATAGCGTACCACTGAGGCACTGCCGTAACATAAATAACTATTCCTGAATAAATTTCTTAAGGGAAATCGCTCCAGAAGACAGTGAAAATAATGAAGGGTACCACTGAGGCACTGTCGTAACATAAATAACTATTTCTGAATCAATTTTTTAAGAGAAAATGCTGCAGAAGACAGTGAAATGAATAAACCATACCACTGAGGCACTGTCATAACATAAATAACTATTCCTGAATAAATTTCCTAAGAGAAAATGCTCCAGGAGACAGTGAAATGAATAAAGTATACCACTGAGGCACTGTCGTAACATAAATAACTATTTCAGAATAAATTTTGGAGGGGAAAATGCTCCAGAAGACAGTGAATTTAATGAAGCATACCACTGAGGCACTGTTGTAACATAAATAACTATTCATGAATAAATTTTGTAAGGGAAAACTCTCCAGAAGATAGTGAATAGAATAAAGCGTACCTCTGACGCCGCTTTTGATGACGAATTAAGTAAATGGTTCCATTATCATTAACGTGTTCCAAATAAAAAAATTCGAAGAGAGAATCTACAATAGCCTACTTTAACCATAGAATAAAAAAATAAAATAAAAAAAAAAGGAATTTAATTCTTCATTACATAATCTCCCCGAAAGAAGAATCAGATTCTAAATCATTTCAACGTACGTTTGGAATCCTTAAGCGACAACACTCATTGAAAACGGAAAATGCTCCAAAAGCCTCTTACTTCAGTTTTTCCTGCGACATTTTTTTCTCGTCTGAACATTTCCTCTTTTCTGTTTATATATCTGCGTCATTAGCTTTTTTTCTTTATGAAGAGTCACCGGTTAAGTAGATGAGTTTTTGGTAGAATAGCTCTATATAAGGGTTTGTTAAAATGTCAATGGAAAATGCGAATACGGATAAGAGCTGATGGAACGGATGTTTTCATAAAAACAAAGAATATTTCACTTTGAAATGCGATAAGTTTATTAAATAAAGTGAATGATTTTTATACACAATGTTAAACAAGAAATAGTCGAGACCCCGCTTTCAAAATAATATACACTTAAAAATTTGCATTAAAAACGGTAGATGTCTGGCAGCATATATTCCAGGATTTTTACCGTTTTAAAACCGGATATATTGACGTAAAGGTGTGATATTACGATCACCAACCCCTAGAAGGTAATAACAAAGTAGGATAAAATTACGGTCGCCTGTATTTTACTGAAATATGGTTAAGCACATTATATTTTTACGGAGAACTTCCGATTAAAATACGGGTTTTTCTAACAGTGTAGCCTTCGTAACAATAACATATTAGCAGTTGAATGTAAATGTACTGTATATATATTGTTATGCTCTTCATTATCGATTCACTGGATGGATGTTTTAAATAAGGGCATTAGATAGATGAACTCCTTCCAAAGTTAATGAAGATTAGAGTCAAAAAATTTCCAATAGATATGGAATTTTTGGAATTTTTTTTTTTCTGGGAATTCGTCATCCTATCCAGGAGCTTATGACTGGGAGCAGATATTTCAGTCCAATATATCCTCCATTGCCGTTTCATAAAAGAGGAAACACTACGATCATCTCTTTTTCCAACGTAGCAATTATTTCAACAGTAATTCTTTAAAAATTTCTCATTTAACTGTCAATGACGGCCATTGTCGATTTAATTTTTTCTTCACTGAAATAGCTTTTTTTTATTAAAATGTACTGGAGAAAAGTCTTACGGTTTTTGAAAAGAGTATCCACGAATGAATTGGGTTTTGACATTTGAGCAAAAAAAGTGTTTACGAAACTGTTCTTATGACATGGCTCAGAAAACACTTAGAAAACTGTCGCCTAGGAATATTTCCCTAACGATAATAAAACAGGAATTTCATTTTTTTTATTATAACACGAAAATTTGTGGTGTAAGCACTTGGGTTCTTCTACTTCATGATCTAGAATTTATCCAGTTAAACTAAGCAAAACATGATTTCATATCATGATCCATTTTACTAGCATATACAGTAGATTTAGATATTTAGATCAGTTTTGTCACTATTAATTACTCAGATTCACGATTTGGGATTTTTCTCGTTGAACTAAGCAGAACTCACGTTTTCCTATTACAAATCCAGATATTCAGAATTAGTTTGTTTTCACTATTTTCTGAGAAAGTATTATTTCAATGGTTATGAAATACTTTTTATTTTTACAGTGTTTTTTAATATTTGGTCGGCCCTTGCCATTTCGTAATTACTGCTGGATTCCAGGGCAGCAGATCACTTAACTTGCAAGTACAGTGCCTTAGTCACAAGGACTCGAGATGACTTATTATGGCATCGAGGCAATTACCTTTTAACCAGTGATGTTTTCATGTTTAGCTCGTCTATTTCGCAGAGATCTCACACTCCATTTACTTTCGAGTCTAATTTTTATCATTTTTATCAAGACTGGCCTTAATTAGAGCATAAAGGATGCTTCTAGATCCTTTTATTATCATCATTACTGGCCAAGCTACAATCCTGATTGGGAGAGCAGAATGCTACACTACGAGGACTCT
>NC_090728.1:147726462-147736462 GCF_036898095.1 Palaemon carinicauda
GCAAATTTTTTTATCAAGACATGAGATCGAAATTAAGAGAATTTTAAGCATAGGATGGAGGGGTTTTGATATACAAAATGAGATTATGAAAAGTAATATGCCATGCCATTTCTCTAGAATGAAATATATCTAATCAGATGGTCCTACCAGTATTAACTTTTGCATCAGAAATTTGGAGTCTTAATAAAGCCTTAGAACATAAGATAGTTACAACTCAAAGAGCTATGGAATGAATAACGATGTGATTAACACTAAGACTTAAATACAGCAACACTGATTTACGAGAGCGCACTAAAGTACAGGATATTCTAACATCATTTCCGTAAGAGATAAAAGAATGAACAATCATTTCCAAGTTTGTTTGTAGAAGATGAGTTCCCTTAACGTCTCTTTGTTTGCGGGAGATGACACCTTCTCCCTCAATTCTCCCGATTCCTTTGAGACCAAGAGAAAGGCGGGTGGAGATGGATGATCGCTTGCTCGGTGGAATAACTCAATAAATAGAGACACAAAGACAACTGCCATTTACTAAAGTGAATTCTTTTTAGCGAGGCAGATTTTCGCCGGCTCGCAGTGGTGCCCTTATAGCTCAGAAAAGTTTCCTGCTCGCTGATTGGTTGGACAAGATAACTCTAACATATCTGATTGCAGGAAACTTTTTCGAGATAAAAGGGCACTGCAGCGAGTCGGTGCAAATAAGCCTCATTAAAAAAAAAAATTGAGTATAGTCACAGATCTATCTGAAAATTATTTCATTTGAAGATCGTGTGTAGTTTGAAAGGACTGTTGCTCTCTAAAGAGAAAATATTGATGGATAAACTCAGACATTTATCATGTTTGCTATACTGCCTCCCAAAATTAACATGTGTAAATTGATAATGACATTCCACTCCGACTGTTTTAGGTCATGAAGTGTATTAGGTTCCTTCGAATATTTTTTAATTAAGTTAATATCTTGTTAGTACTTTTTATCTTATCCATACAATGGACCACATATTTGGTGGGTGTGAACATGGGCCAATCTGTACAGATTTGGACCTCTACGAATATAATCAGGTAGCTTTGTAGTGGGTACAATGTTGGGGCGATAAGATATGATGATGAATATACTTAAAATTATGAATTAAAAATGATAAATGCCTGGCAACATTTATTCCGGGATTTTTACCGTTTTAAAAACGGATTTATTGACGTAAAGGAGTGATATTATGGTCACCAACCCGTAAAAAGAGAGTAACAAAGTATGGTAAAACTACGGTCGCCTGTATTTTACTGAAATACGGATGAAAACAGTATATTTTTTTTAAGAAAAATTTCCGATTAAAGTTACGTTTTTTTTTTCTTTTTTTTTTTACCTTTTATCAAAGAGGAATAAGATAATGCCAGAAATTATGTAACTAAGGAGAAGGCTTGATAACTAAACAAAAGAATATTCTTAAATACATATCTAAAATTAACACATCAAATTAAGTTAATCGTGCAAAATAGAAAGTTACATTCAACCATAACAACAATATTCATATGAATTTCAAGTTGGAAAACATCGTTGTAATAAGAAATATGGAAGTCAGCTTTTCTCTCCGGAAGACTGATCAATTTACTGCTGATACAGAGCGGTAACTTATACGGCCTTCCATCACCGGATTCCTTAAGTATATATTGAAGAAGACGCAAGAAAGAAGGAAGTAAACACAACGTTTTTGGTTCATCGAACGACACAATATAAAAAAAAAAAAAAAAGTTTTTCTTTTTTTTAACACATTACAAAAAAGTTATTGTTTTTTTAACACATTACAAAAAAAGTTTTTTTTTCTTTCTTTTTTTCGGTAAATGTGGTTAAAACAAAAAATTTTGTGTCATTTCTTACATTAATGTTTATTCTAAACACATCCGCCTCAGCTATTCTTTGTGAATTGAGACAAGACTTTTCAAAAGGCAAGCATATTACTTTTATGAAAGTGGGAATTACAACTTATGAAAATCAGTACGAGGAAATGGAATCAAAGGAAAATACAATCTAATAGAATTTCTTATATAACACTGAAAATAAACATTAACAAACTACAGAACCGATTTCAGCCAAACTTGGTAGTCTTGTATGATATAACCCAAGGATGAATCTGTAACATTTTGGATGAAGTACATCTAAGTAAAATTACGCAGCAGTAATTTGAAAATAACTGCAATGTTAATTGTTTGTTTGTGGACATTACGGAAAAACTACAAAATCGATAACGAAACTTAGTGGACATGTTTATTAGATTTTGAAGAAAATACATCGAATTACAAGTACGCAGTAGAGTTAAGAGCAAAATAAGACTATTTGTATGTTTGTGAACAACATTACGCAAAAATCTACAAAACTAATTTTAACAAAACTTGGTGGACAAATCCATTATATTTTGAAGAGAATAGATCGAATTTCAAATACGCAGTTGAGTTAGGAACGAAAGAAGGCTGGTTGGCGTTGCGAAGGCATGCTCTCTCCTGCGCACTTGTAATTTGCTGTACTTTATCCAAAATATTACAGATTAATCCTTGTGTCATACTCAACATGAAAACTAATCTGGTCAATATTGGTACAGTAGTTTTTGTGCAAAGTTGCCCACATACAAACAAACACACACGGGTGAACACACAACCTTCGCAACATATTTGAATTTGCCGATAGCAATAACAGGAATACAGGCAACGAAACCATGTAAGCATGAAATAGCCCCAACGGGTAACCAGCCATTAAAAACTAAAGCTTTCCATGTTTCTGACCATTTAAAGATTAGAAAGCAGTTTCCATTCTTGACCTATGTATTATCATAGAAAAGTTTGACAAAAATCATTTTTTTTTCTTACTCCCTTTTATTCCATTCAATCTCCATTGAGGATAAAGTAATAGCTTTGCTGGCCATCATAAAGAAATATCAATTGAGGTTTTCTCGCCTGCTTTCATTCTTGCTGGCCTCAGGCATCCCCAAGACTCCTGCAGTCGCAAACATGGTTGGATGATTAGGATGATGTTTTCTGCATGATTTAACAGGATGCTTGGCCTCCAAACAATCTGGTATTCGGCTGTGTATTTGTATTTCGACGTTCCTTCCTGATTTCATGTATTTTCTCAAGGCCTTTCTTTTTTTTCTTTTCTTTTTTTGTTGGCTAAGATGGGAGAGATTGCAAACTTGCATTTTCTATCAGGCTTTTCATACAATTTTGATTTATTTATATTTAGCTGTTTTCTGTTGAAATTACGAGCATGGTCATATATCAGGAACAACATTAAAGCGAAACAATATATAACTGGGTACGAGAATCTTTATATCTAACTTTTTTTCTTAAATCTTTTATAATTCTCATGAGGGATGAAACAAAATTCTGTTATTCCAGATTGTAAGGAATATATATATATATATATATATATATATATATATATATATATATATATATATATATATATATATATATATATATATATATATATATATATATATACATGCATACTGTATATATATATATATATATATATATATATATATATATATATATATATATATATATATATATATATATATACTGTATATATATATATATATATATATATATATATATATATATATATATATATATATATATATATATATATATATATATATATATATATACATGCATACTGTATATATATATATGTATATATATATATATATATATATATATATATATATATATATATATATATATATATATATATTCAAATAAGCCATATATATTTTTTTAAGACATTAATGTCTGGATTCTCTTAACGACCTCGGGATCAGAGCCCCAGGCGAAATCACACAAAGACAAGAGCTTGGCTCTGGCCGGGAATCGAACCCTGGTCGGCAAGCTTGTATAGACAGTGACTAAGCCACTTGGCCACGAAGAAATATAAAAGTCAATGACCATTCTTGAATGCCAAGTAACAAACTACCAATTACCTACGATGGTGAAGATGGGTTGATTTCAATTCTAAGTACAAAATACCCGAATTCGACAGGTATAAGTACAGAAGAATTGTCATTGACTTTTATCTTTCTTCGTGGCCAAGTGGCTTAGTCACTGTCTATACAAGCTTGCCGACTAGGGTTCGATTCCCGGCCAGAGCCAAGCTCTTGTCTTTGTATGATTTCGCCTGGGGCTCTGATCCCGAGGTCGTTAAGAGAATCCGGACATTTATGTATTAAAAATATATATATATATATATGGCTTATTTGAATATGAAAAACACGTAAAAATGTGCAAAATTTATCATTAATTGAATGCCAAGTAACAAACTACCAATTAGCTACGATGGTGAAGATGTGTTGATTTCAATTCTAAGTACAAAATACCTGAATTCGACAGGTATAAGTACAGAAGAATTGTCATTGACTTTTATCTTTCTTCGTGGCCAAGTGGCTTAGTCACTGTCTATACAAGCTTGCCGACCAGGGTTCGATTCCCGGCCAGAGCTAAGCTCTTGTCTTTGTGTGATTTCGCCTGGGGCTCTGATCCCGAGGTCGTTAAGAGAATCCAGACATTAATGTATTAAACATATATATATGGCTTATTTGAATATGAAAAACACGTAAAAATGTGCAAAATTTATCATTAATTGAATGCCAAGTAACAAACTACCAATTAGCTACGATGGTGAAGATGGGTTGATTTCAATTCTAAGTACAAAATACCTGAATTCGACAGGTATAAGTACAGAATAATTGTCATTGACTTTTATCTTTCTTCGTGGCCAAGTGGCTTAGTCACTGTCTATACAAGCTTGCCGACCAGGGTTCGATTCCCGGCAAGACCCAAGCTCTTGTCTTTGTGTGATTTCGCCTGGGGCTCTGATCCCGAGGTCGTTAAGAGAATCCAGACATTAATGTATTAAAAATACATATATGGCTTATTTGAATATGAAAAACACGTAAAAATGTACAAAATTTATCATATATATATATATATATATATATATATATATATATATATATATATATATATATATATATATATGTGTGTGTGTATATATATATATATATATATATATATATATATATATATATATATATATATGTGTGTGTGTATATATATATATATATATATATATATATATATATATATATATATATATATATATATATATATATATATATATATATATGTATATATATATATATATATATATATATATATATATATATATATATATATATATATATATATATATATATATATATATATATATATGTGTGTGTGTGTATATATATATATATATATGTATATATATATATATATATATATATATATATATATATATATATATATATATAAACACGAGTGCAGACCCCCTCCAGGGCAGCTTCTTTCAGTCGACCTTTTGTTCGACCTTGCCCTTGACCTTTGACCTAGGCCTTTCAAAATTGTATTACTTCCACGTCTCAACATAAAAATCACTCCATGAAAGTTTCACACAGACACACAAGGATGAAAACATAACCTCCTCCCAATATCGTTAGCGGAGATAAAACTGTAATAGATGAATAATGTATATGAGTATGTTAAGAACACATCTTAAGGCTAAAACGTAATTAAAAAAATAAATCTGAAAAAAAGAGCATTTCATAAGAAATTACAGTGCTTCTCAGCGTTGAAATATATCTTGTTTTTGAAATAATTATCTGCATAGACTGGTAACATTCTGATTGTGCCTTTCATTTCTATTTTCTAATTTACTCTCAATCTCTCTCACTTCTATATATATATATATATATATATATATATATATATATATATATATATATATATATATATATATATATATATATATATATATATATATATATATATATAGGCCTATATGAGAGAGAGAGAGAGAGAGAGAGAGAGAGAGAGAGAAATTTATGTTATTATATAAGTATATGTACACACATCTATCCACATATTACATATATTTACATACTCTACAATTATATATATATATATATATATATATATATATATATATATATATATATATATATATATATATATATATATATATATATTTATGTAAATCTTATATTATCTCGGCAATCCTATTTACAAAGAAAATGCTGTCTTTCCCACCTTTCGTTAAAAGAAGGACTCATTCTCCGGCTAAAATGAAGCTCGCAGAACATAAAACAGCAAAATGCTATATATAAATTTTGTTCTATTAACTGTGTTCAAGATTTTCTTGGCAAAGCTTTTAGCTGATAAAGAACATTATGCCACGTGAGAAAGAAAGACATGCCATAACATTCATCAGCCAGAAATTACCTCGATGAAATTCTTGAAAAGATTAGAAAAATAAAAGGCTATCTATATTTGCCGATTCCACCGTTTTGAATTTTACATTTTTAATATTTATCTCTTTTATAGAAAAATTTAAAAGTATTCCCTCGTAAAGGAAAATCGTTAAAATTCAAATTTGAGAATTAATTTTCGAATTTTAATATTCTTATCCTTTCCAAGTATTGCATCTTGAAATTGTTGTATCACTGAATTATTTCATTTTGTTTAAATGGGATTAAAATATAATTCTGACTGTTCGTTAATTTTGACTATTCGTTATTGGTTTTAACACATCGATGCTTTGCAACACAAAAAAATTCATTTACCTTCAGGCTTTATTCCATTATGTCTATTAGAAAAGGAAGTCTTCTTCAAAAAATTTGGAATATATAAACTTGAAAAGCCAAATCCTACAATTTTTATACGTATAAATATCAAAAACCAAAATAATAATCTTACAAAAGATTTTTTTTTTTTCAAATAAAACAAGGCATTTCTCTGTCAAATTAGATTTCATCTTTTCATACGGCATATTCATATTTTTTATAAGACACATTGCAGAGTTCAACAATAATTCATGCATTCATGTGACATAATGCTTATTGTGCAGTCAACGCAAACACACACACACACACACACACAAACACACCTGAAACACACACACACACCTGAAACACACACACATCTGAAACACCACCGATCATCCTGTAAGTGAAAGAGACAACGCTTGGTTTCCTGGTTGATACCAAATCCAGTCTGGAAGCCGAGCTCGATCGAAAGATATCTCAGGGTACGCAGGCGATCCTTAGCTTGTCAGGAGTTGTCAAAGAATAGGTACTCAACGGCGTACAGACTTTTCGTACCATAAATCGTAATTACAACACATGAACAGAAGCTTAGGCGAGGTAAAGGCTTGTGGTGGCCGGGTGGTAGCGTCCTTGCCTGGTGATTATCAGACTCGGGTTCGAGTCCCGGTCAAGCTCGTTAGTTCCTTTGGTCGCTTCAACCTCACCATTCTTGTTAGCTGAGGATGGGTGGGGGGGGGGGCTCTAGGTCTATCTGCTAAGTCGTCAGCAGCCATTGCTTGGCCCTCCTTGGTCCTAGCTTCGATGGAGAATAGGCTTGGGTGCTGATCATACATCATATGGTCAGTCTCTGGGGCATTGTCCTGTATAATGGGGCAATGTCCCTGTCCCTTACCTCTGCCATTCATGAGCGGCCTTGAAACCTTTAAATGGTGCGTGGTAAGTAATAGAACATGCAAGAAAAATGCAAACTGCTTTCCTACTTGTCGTGGGAATTCCAAGCTGCATCGGGTTTACACGATTCCCGAAATATTCCAGTTTTTCAAGGCGAGGCTCCGCTACTTGCTTCGGGGTTAAATCATTCTAGTTTTATTGTAGATTTTTCTCTTCAAATCAAGGTTTGCATAATAACTTTAATTGGAATTGGAAAGAGCAATAAGGGGACAACCCTTAGAAACATTAAAAAAAAAGTATAATTTTCTTTTAAGGTTAATCATGCAATGTATTAAAAGTCATACTAAAGAAATCTATATTAAGAAAAGTTTGATTTCCTCTTAAAATACAAGAACAACAAAAGCTTATAATGCGCAGGAATGGTGTGCAGAATAAAACTCTCGAGACAAGAGTGCTGCCAGTCATTTATTCCATAAACATCAGTCATTGTTGGCTTTTCTCAGAAAGTGTTTTTCTTAGGAAAAGTTTTCTTAGAAAGTGCGTTACTTTACTTAGAAAGTATTTTACTCAGAAAGTGCTTTTCTTAGAAGGTGTTTTACTCAGAAAGTGCTTTTATTAGAAAGTGCTTTACTCAGAAAGTGCCTTTCTTAGAAAGTTCTTTACTTAGAAAGTGCTTTACTTAGAAAGTGCTCTTCCTAGAAAAAGTTTTTCTTAGATAAAGCATTTCTTAGAAAGTGCTCTTCTCAGAAAGTGCTTTTCTTAGAAGGCTCTTTTCTTAGAAAGTACTTTACTTGAGTGTTTTTCTTAAAAAGTACTTTTCTTAGAAAGTGCTTTTCTTAGAAAGTATTTCACTTAGAAAGTGCTTTACTTAGAAAATGCTTTTCTTAGAAAGTATTTTACTAAAAAGTGCTTTTCTTTGATAGTGCTTTACTTAGAAAGTGCTTTTCTTAGAAAGTAATTTACTTAGAAAGTGCTTTTCTTAGAAAGTACTTCACTTAAGTGTTTTTCTTAGAAAGTACTTTTCTTAGAAAGAGCTTTTCTTCGAAAGAGCTTTTCTTAGAAAATACTTTACTTAGAAAGTGCTTCCCTTAGAAAATATTTTACTTAAAAAGTGTTTTTTAGAAAGTATTTTACCCAGAAAGTGTTTTACTTAGAAAGTGCTTCACTTAGAAAGTGCTTTCTTAGAAAGTATTTTACTTAGAGAGTGACTTTCTTAGAAAGTATTTCACTTAGAAAGTGTTTTCTCAGAAAGTATTTTACTTAGAAAGTATTTTACTTATAAAGTGCTTTTCTTAGAAAGTGCTTTTCTTAGAAAGTATTTCACTTAGAAAATGCTTTACTTAGAAAGTGCTTTTCTTAGAAAGTATTTTACTAAAAAGTGCTTTTCTTAGATAGTGCTTTACTTAGAAAGTGCTTTTCTTAGAAAGTACTTTAATTAGAAAGTACTTTTCTTAGAAAGTACCTCACTTAAGTGTTTTTCTTATAAAGTACTTTTCTTAGAAAGAGCTTTTCTTTGAAAAAGCTTTTCTTAGAAAATACTTTACTTAGAAAGTTCTTCCCTTAGAAAGTATTTTACTTAGAAAGTGTTTTTTTAGAAAGTATTTTACTTAGAAAGTGCTTTACTTAGAAAGTGCTTCACTTAGAAAGTGCTTTCTTAGAAAGTATTTTACTTAGAGAGTGATTTTCTTAGAAAGTATTTTACTTAGAAAGTATTTTATTAAGAAAGTATTTTACTTAGAAAGTATTTTACTTAGAAAGTGCTTTCTTAGAAAGTATTTTACTTAGAAAGTATTTTACTTAGAAAGTGCTTTTCTAAGTTAGTGCTTTACTTAGAAAGTGCTTTTCTTATAAGATATTTTACTAAGAAAGTGCTTTTCTTAGAAAGTATTATACTTAGAAAGTGCTTTTCTTAGATAGGGCTTTATTTAGAAAGTGCTTTTCTTAGATAGTGCTTTACTTAGAAAGTGATTTTCTTAGAAAGTATTTTACTTAGAAAGTGTTTTTCTTAGAAAGTGCTTTACTTAGAAAGTGTTTTTCTCATAAAGTATTTTACTTAGAAAGTGCTTTTCTTAGAAAGTATTTTACTTAGAAAGTGCTTTTCTTAGAAAGTATTTTACTTAGGAAGTGCTTTTCTTAGAAAGTATTTCACTTAGAAAGCGTTTTTCTTAGATAGTGCTGTTTTTTTATAAAGTACTTTATTTAAGTGTTTTTCTTAGAAAGTGCTTTACTTAGAAAGTGCTCTTTTTACAAAAAGCTTTTCTTAGAATGTGTTTTTCTTAGAAACTGCTTTTCTTAGAAAGATCTTTTCTTAGAAAAATCTTTTCTTAGAAAAATCTTTTCTTAGAAAATTCTTTTCTTAGAAAGTTCTTTTCTTGGAAAGTGCTTTTTTAGAAAGTATTTTACTTAAAAGGTCCTTTTCTTAGAAAGTAATTTATTTAGAAAGTGTTTTTTTTTTTAGATAGCTCTTTACTTAGAAAGTGTTT
>NC_090728.1:147746462-147761091 GCF_036898095.1 Palaemon carinicauda
AGTTATAAGACCAAAAATTGATATTTAAGAAAAGTTACAAGACAAACAATGGATATTCAAGAAAAGTTGCAGGACAAACAATGGATATTTAAGAAAAGTTACAAGACAAACAATGCATATTTAGGAAAAGGTACAAGACAAACAATTGATATTTAAGAAAAGTTACAAGACATACAATGGATATTTAAGAAAAGTTACAAGACAAACAATGGATATTTAAGAAAAGTTATAAGACATACAATGGATATTTAAGAAAAGTTACAAGAAAAACAATGGATATTTAAGAAAAGTTACAAGACAACAATGGATATTTAAGAAAAGTTACAGGACAAACAATGGATATTTAAGAAAAGTTACAAAACAAACAATGTATATTTAAGGAAAGTTACAGGACAAACAATGGATATTTAAGAAAAGTTACAAGACAAACAATGCATATTTAGGAAAAGCTACAAGACAAACAATTGATATTTAAGAAAAGTTACAAGACATACAATGGATATTTAAGAAAAGTTACAAGACAAACAATGGATATTTAAGAAAAGTTACAAAACAAACAATGGATATTTAAGAAAAGTTACAAAACAAACAATGGATATTTAAGGAAAGTTACAAGACAACAATGGATATTTAAGAAAAGTTACAGGACAAACAATGGATATTTAAGAAAAGTTACAAGACAAACAATTGATATTTAAGAAAAGTTACAAGACAAACAATGGATATTTAAGAAAAGTTACAAGACAGCAATGGATATTTAAGAAAAGTTACAGGACAAACAATGGATATTTAAGAAAAGTTACTAGACAAACAATTGGTATTTAGGAAAAGTTACAAGACAAACAATGGATATTTAGGAAAAGTTACAAGACAAACAATGGATATTTAAGAAAAGTTACAAGACAAACAATGGATATTTAAGAAAAGTTACAAGACAAACAATGGATATTTAGGAAAAGTTACAAGACAAACAATGGATATTTACAAGAAAATGATAAAAAGGAATACAAAAACATGAAAAAAATATACTTCATTCCAAAGCGTTTGTTATTTTGATGTTTTTCTCGACTACTATTTTTCTAATCTTCGACTTTAATTTGTTCACTTGGAATAATCAGCCACTTAACAGCTTTTAACTTTGTCATTTAAGTTAAAAGGAAGTTATATACTCTATTGTGCAGGTTTTACTGATTGTATATTAAAAAATAAGTAAAAAAATTATTAGATAGTTTTTATAAGTATAGGCGAGTATTGTTGTCTTTTTTTCCACTTCAGTATCAATTACATCTGACATATTGGCGATGTTATATTTTTTTAAATCCCAACAGAATTAGAATCTTTCCGTAAAAAAACAATAAAAGCGTCAGGACGAAAAACATTACAAGCGTAGAGGGATTTAAAAATATTTCATGGAAATTATACTGAGGTTTCCTATCATCTTCTAAGCACAATATGTTGAAGCAGATATAAAGTGTATAGAAGAAAAAGCATTAAAGTTATGCACTTTCAGAAAAATGTGCAAGGGATAGTTTTTTTTTTTTTTTTTTTTTTTTTTTTTTTTTTTTTTTTTTTTTTTTTTTTTTTTTTAAGGAAATTGCTAATGTATTATCCGCTACAGATCTACATGCACAACAAAACATTAATTAATCATGTAACAGTTGGATAGTGGCAACAAACACAGAAAAACCTCCCGCGTCTAACTTATGTTCTTTTAATTCAAGCACCGGAAATTTGGCTAATGGAAGGCTTATCTTAAATAAAGATTAAAGGTGCCAGTTTTATCTGAGAAGATGTTCACTAGAACGTCAGCAGGGCAAGCCCAACACCCCCACTGTAGTGCCCAACTACAGCAGTAGCCTCCAAAGTGAACAGCTTAAACTCATGGTCTCAGGCGGGGATCGATCTGCTGCCATGCAAATGTTAGGCGAACATGTTATCACTGTATTATCTATGAGGCTAGAAGAGATTTTGAAAAGTGCGACATTGTCCCTATTTTAAAGAAGGCTTTATAGATGAAGGGAAATTTGTAAATTAAGACTGAAATGTAAATTCTCAATACCTTTTGGAGTTGACACAAGGGGCCATCTGCCCTATACAATAAATAGCAGATATCTGGATGTATACATATGCATATGTATATAAATATATATACTGTATATATAAATATATAAATATATAAATATATATTTATATAAATATATATATATATATATATATATATATATATATATATATATATATATATATATATATATATATATATATATATATATATATATATATACATATATATATATATATATATTTATATATATATATATATATATATATATATATATATACATATATATATATATATATATTTATATATATATATATATATATATATATATATATATATATATATATATATATCTATATATATATATATAAATATAAATATATATATAATATATATATATATATATATATATATATATATATATATATATATATATAATATATATATATATATATATATATATATATATATATATATATATATATATATATATGTATATATATATATATATGTATATGAATATAAATATGTATATAAATATATATATATATATATATATATATATATATATATATATATATATATATATATATATATATATATATAAATATGTATATGAATATATATATATATATATATATATATATATATATATATATATATATATATATATATATATATATATATATATATATATTCATGAATATATACATATATAGTTAGGTTGTTTGACTTTGAAACAACCTAGTTTCATTCTATTTTTAACTGCCCTCTTTTTCTTTATCAAGCGGGTGTCTTGTTTACTTTTGGCACGTTGTGAGTGACAAGCTTTAGTCAGGTTTGGGAAGCCAGATGGACCAGTTCTCGTAATGCAGTCGAGAAAGAGCAGCAGACACAGCTTTGGAGTATCTCCTAGTTGATGGTGACTTGTCCTCAACCTAGTCTTCGAGGTCGAGATGGTTTTGAAGAGTTATTCTTCGGTGGCAGCAAAGTGGCGTTCGTATCGACACTGTCGTGGTAGTTCCCGCAGTGTTCGATGGACGTCCTCGAGGATCATGGATTGTTCAAGAATGTTTATATGTTGAAAGAGCCAGTGTATGGGCTCGTATTTATTGTTTGTTTAATAATGAGAAGTTTCTCTTATTAATTTTTCGTGGCTGCTGCTTGGTGGGTTTTTTACTGATGACTATTGTTAATTGTGTTTTTTTATTTACTTTGAATTTCAGTAAACAGTATTTGTTGTGGAGAATTTTTATGTGAATGGCTGAGTGGGAACTTAGTCCAGGAAAGTCTCCCTACGGCAATTACCCAAAGCTCAACAGGGGAGGATAATGAGCACTTACTCTCGGGACACAAACGCCCTGCTAATACTTTACTGCCATAGTTCACTAACCTTTCACTCAAATACAAAAGGAGGTAATTTTACTGTCCAGAGGCCGGAGGACTCCACACGTTAATTTTGAAATAATTTATGGCCTACTCTAGCTTTGTCAGGGCTAGAGTCATCTCACTCTAAGGCTCTGTTTCGATTCCGTCCCAGTGACCCCAGTGAGATGCTGTACAGGTATCTTACGTTAATGCAACTAGAGACAAACCAAAAAAAGGGGGGAACAGTGGAGTATAAAAGTATAAAGTAAAGTTAAATGGGGATCTTCACCTTCAAAGCACTAAGTAAAAGAGCGTACACTCGCTGATACCAACTTACCTGTTTAGAGTAGGTTACTTTCAACACCTTGGGTACTTCTGACCCGTCCCATAGTATAAATTAGCTAAATTCATATAATGTGGTTAAAGATACCAAAATGTGTAATCTATTCCAAATGATATATTACAGAAAAAGGAATGGAAATAACTCGATGATTTTAACACATCAAATTAAAAATTGGAAAAAAATATCAGTAACTCAATTATAAGTTTACATGTGATAAAATGAATAAGTGAATTTACAACAAAACTTGAAAACGTTAAACGGAATTAACACGTGGATTAAACCTCAAACAGAATAAATAAGTCAAAACATTCTGATCAACAATTTGTGCGGTAGGATGCTGTGAGGTCCCAACATGTGGTCAGTGACCTCAAGCAATTACCAAGATCAAAAAAAATATGAATACATTAATTTCCATGCACGCAGCCCGAAAGATGTAATGCCAAAATAATACCTAAACTTAACTTATGAGAAATTGAAACTTATCTAAAAGGGGGAATGGCCATTAGTTAAACTCACAAGATTTTTATATGTTGTGGGCGCCCGTGTCCTAAATGTGGCGGTCTTCAGTTTGCTCACTAGGCCTACAGTACTTAATTTGCAGAGTCAACGGCCCCCTCCAAGCTCTCCAACTAGCCCCCAAGACTGGAACCGACGTGCTGTAGAATTAGCAGCTATGCACTAACACTGGTCATTTGCTTGACCTCTTCTACGACGTATTCTTGGCTAGTTATTGTGTAAGGGGACAGGCTAGTGATGGAGAGTGGGAGCACGAGGTTGACATTGGAGCCTGACTGGGCAGCTCCGTTTCGTACCGTGGCCTGTATGTTTGTGAGGTCGAGTTCAGGTCAGCTGCGTCCTCCTTCCTTCCCCCCCAAAAAAAAGCGTATCTTGGTGCGTAGGCCTAGTCTTGAGGTGCCAACTGTCATTTAGGACAGGCTCAAAAACCTTGTGCCTTGTGAATTTCAAGCAACACACTTATTTAGAATACAAGGAGAAATCTTGCAACTCCAGGGGGCAAATATAATCCTAATTCTAAACAATTGGCATACAGAATAAAAATGAAACTAAAAGGTAATTTAGCAAGTCGGGCTCACGTGTGTGGACAACCATACCTCCTAGACTAGCAGACTTGAGTTGTAATTAAGAGATTTAAAATACTGTACCTAAACACTTACGGTAGAATAATGTATACAAACAACACAAAAGTATTAATCTTGGGACACTCGCTCAAGAAAGACACATTACTCACATTTTTCCCTGCCGTGACGTCACGAACAATAACAAAGTCTACGTATAAACTATGAAGAAGAAGAGTAGTGAAGAAAATTCTTCACACCCTGGGGATAAAGGGAGGAAAAGGAGAAGGGTTAGTGTAGACTAATGCAATGTGGATTAGGTGTTAGTATATGAGATGAGTATACTAAATGAATAAAGAATGAATGTGACTAGTTGCACTCTGCTATGTCAGCAATTGGCATTAAGTTGAACCGCAACCGCGTACGAGATGAGTGCGAAGTACGATTTACAAGCGAGAGTCAAACAAAAGTGGTACGTATAAAAGCGGAAGTAAAACAGAGTTAACTGTGACTTAGTACAAAATGGTAACTACAACTGCAAGATAAGAGCGGAGGGAAGGACAAATCAAAAACTTCAGCAGTCCTTCACATGGTTGATGAAGACTATGTAAAGCTACTACAAGATCTCCTGGAATAGGGCTCGCGCACGTTCAGCAGAGGCCCGTGTAGGCCTGGCATGGCGAGGCGCCGCGATGACTACAGGAGACCTAGCTTCGGCAGTGGTCTCATCATTTCTCTCGGCCAGTTGGTCTCTAGGAGGACTGTCGAGATTTTCGAGAGGAGGGGTGTTAGGAGGTTCCTCCTCACTTGGTTCGGATAGCGTTTGGCCATTTTCGTTAACCTCCAAAGGTATGAGACGGTTGACTGGACGTACATACTCTCCATTTGCAGAGCGGACCTTGACTGTTCTAATGTGTCCATCTCGACCTGGGTATACTTGGAGTATACGGGTCAAAGGGTACTCCTCTCGATTGACCTCGTCCAGAATCAACAAGCATAAATCTCCAACTCTAGGGATGTTTGGGTGGAGGCGACTAGACTTCTGGTGTCGTTCTCGAAGGGAACTGACATAGTCGTACTTCCACCTCTTCAGGAATGTTTGCAGCATGTTGGTCAGCTTCTGGTAATCTTTGCGGAGGATGTCCCCTTCTCGAAAAGTAGGATCAGTCAAGTCAGCTAGGTGGACTTGAGGTGCCAATGAGAGGGTTCGACCATAGAGTAGGTGGCTCGGGGTCAAAGGCGTATCAGTGGGGTCGTCAGCATCCAGATATGTTAGAGGCCGATCATTCACCACGCATTCTACTTCTTGGACCAAGGTCACAAACTCATCATACGTAGGGTGGCAACGGTAAGTGGCTTTGCGTAAGTTGAGTTTGGTAAACCCAATCAAGCGCTCGTAAAACCCTCCTTGCCACGGGGCTCGAGGAGTGATGAACTTCCAAGTGAGGTTGTGGGCCCGTTTGAACCCGTCGATAACAGGGTGTTGCATGAGTTCTGTCAAGAGTGTCTGACCAGCTTGAAAGGTTGAGGCATTGTCAGACACAAGGCACTGTGGCATCCCAAATCGGGCAGCGAACCTTCGTATCGCTTGGACTAGTTCCACAACTGTCAAGGAAGTAGTAGTTTCTAAAGCTACCGCCCGCGTGGCAGCGCAGGTAAACAGCAGTACGTACACCATGTCCACATGTGAATGATGTACCTTGAAGCCGCCAGTGTAGTCCAGTCCAGTTACTCTGAAAGGGACCTCAGCATTGAGGTGGTTAGGGTGGACTGGAGCTAACGGTGGGGTTGGGTACGGCTGGCCTTGTACTCTTTTGCAATGTATGCACCGTTTGAGAATCTTCTTCACTTGCTGGCGCATTCGGGGAACCCAAAATTCCTTGCGCAAGTGGACAAGAAGAGTGGAGGTGTTACAGTGCAGCAGCACTTCATGCCAATGCTCAACAATAAGTTTCCAGAGAGCACAGTGGGACTCTAGGAGAATGGGGTCCATGTAGCCGGACTCCGGGGGTGCATCACTGAGGCGGGATCGGCCTCTTAGAACACCGTTATTGTCAATATAGGGCTTCCGTTGTCCGATAAAGGCTCGTTCATCGGACGTCAACAAGGCGGGTTTACCTTGCAATTGTCGTAATATTTGGGGGTAACTGGCCGCCTGTGACACACGAATGATGGCGGTAAGTGGTCTTCGTGGGAACCTTTGGACTAAATGGGGGAATTTGTGCTCGGCCCATCCGCTCGCCAGGCGCAGCAAGGCTGCATAGCTCCTAACTGCCTCATCAAGAGATGAGAAATGAGCAAATCTTGGAGTTTGCGGTGGTAGAAGTCTGATGGGACAAGCTTTTATCTCCCATTCAGTAGGGAATCTGCTTTGGTCCGGGTAAGCTGAGACGTCGATCAGCCAGGCTGGTCCATGAAGCCATAAGTTGGACTTGAGGACGACTTTGGCGGCTACTCCCCGCGACGCCAGGTCGGCGGGATTGCAGGACGTGGGGACATGCTTGAGAAGCAACCGACAGTTCAACCTTATACGGTTTATCTCCTCAACCCTATTGAGAACATATGGGGACGTGCTCTGCCGGCTGTGTACCCACTGCAGGGCCGTGGAGGCATCGGACCACACTGTCGTAGAGACGTATGTTTCTGGACGTAATTCTATCAGATACTGGGCTAGTCGGCATCCAAACAGGAGTGCGGTCAACTCAAGCTTGGGAATGGACTGACTCTCGTCCAATTCCAGCATACGTTTAGGGGTAACTCGTGCCTTGGCTGTGAGGAGCTGGCATTTACCTTCAATTGTGACCACGTAGCAAGCCACTCCAAAGGCTTGCTTGGAGGCATCTGCAAACACATGTAATGCAGCCTGGTGACCCTGATGTGCATTTCGAGGCACCTTAATGTTCTCGAGACCCTTGTATTTTTTAAGAATGGCACCGAGCTCGCGGATCAATTCTTCGCTCAGGCGTGAATCCCAACTTTGATCCATCATCCAGAGTTTCTGAATGAAGAGTTTGCCGAGGATAGTGACCGGCGAGATCAGGCCAGTAGGGTCGTAGATGGAAGAAAACAGAGAGACAACCTTCCTCTTGGTGTTGACGTGTGAATAGTCCTCTAACATCAGTCCTGAAGGGAGCTTGACAGCTAATGTGTCATCTGCGGTGTTCCAGTCCAGACCGAGGTAATCTTGGGGACCCGTTTCGGTGAAGTCTCCCGAGATGGGGGCATTAGTGGTCCATTTGGCAAGGGGTATGTTGGCTTCCAGCATAATTTTTTCTATGGACTGTCTTTCGCTAAGGATGTCCGTGGGCGAGTCGTAGCAATGTTGAAAGTTGTCAACGTAGAAGCTTGTTTTAAGCTGTGAGGCAAGACTACTCGTTTGAGCATCCAGGTGGTGTTGGATTGTCTGGTTGAGCAAATATGGGCTCGAGGTGGCCCCAAACAGGACCACTTTGAAGCGGTACGCAACAACTTCGGACATACTGGAGTCCTTAAAGAAAAGAAACCGACAGTAATCACGGTGTTCCTGAGCGATCTCAATCCGCAGGAAAGCCTTAGAGATGTCTGCCGTCAAACCAAATGGCCTTTCCCTAAACCGGAGGATCATGGACTGAATTTTTGTGGCCAAGTTTGGCCCGGTGTACAAGGATTCATTCAGAGACCTTGAATTTGGTCCCGATTTAGCCGAGGCATTGAATACTATGTGCATCGGTGTGGAGTTGGAACTTTTGAGGACAGGATGATGGGGTAGGTAGTGCATTTGACCGTCATTATGAGGTTCTAGCTCGACCGGCTCGATAAAGCCCTCCTTTATGTACTCGTCAAGGATGGCCTGGTACTTGATGAATAACTGAGGGTCCTTAGATTTTTTAAGGGACATCAGCTGGGCAAAAGCCCTACCAAAATTTATCTCTGGTCGGCTATCACTCTTGAAGGGTAGTTGCGCTGTGTATCTTCCGTTTGCGTACCGCGTAGTACGCTTGAAGAGATCAACGGCCTGTGCCTCAAGATGGCTGAAGGGTTCATTGCTTATGCCCACAGCATCGAGTTTCCAAAGATTCTCAACGGGGGGCTCTACTCCCACAGGGTCTGTTACGCTGATGCGGTTCAGTGTGAGCGACAGACTATCAACCTCTGGGGGTGCTGTCCCTTCTCGTGACCAATCTGGCAGCTCTCCCCAAACCACATATCCTCCTGGTGTACTGAACAAGTTGACACCCTTGATGTTGTGAGTGCGCTTGAGGAGTCGGGGAAGGTAATCGGCTCCGAGGATGATCTCTATGCCAGTGGCATTGTCATCTGGCTGCCTGTCTGCAAGACGTAGACCACTAGCCTCTAGAGTGCGAACTGCATGGGTATATCCAGGCGTCCTTATGTTCTTCCCCACGTTCGGGTTGACAATGGCAACGACCTTATGCTTGCGGCGACCAATTTTCAAATTGAACTGCACCAAGTCTGAACACTGATGTGGTTCGTCCATGTTGAACGAGTTGAGTCGGAACACGATTTTTCCGACAGGAGCAAGGTTCAGTGACTTGACTACATTGGGATGAACAAACGTGCGTTGGGCACCACAATCCAGGAAAACTCGGGTGGTGTGTTTAAGTTTTCCATTAATTAGATCGCCAGTGAAGGTGGGTAGAACAGCAGGGTTTATTTCGTTCGCCTGGTTGGTTTGTTCAGTCTCACTCGAGGCTATGTGGTTAAGTTGAACAGAAGGTGGATCTGCTCTTGGCCCATCGGGTTGGTGACCCACGGTCACGATGTTAGGGCAGAGAGGCAATTTGTGACCACGTTGGCAGTTCTGGCATGTAACATGGGCGGCGCAATCACGGGTAACGTGTTGCGTCGAAAAACATTTAGTGCAACAGCCTAGTTGGTTCAACCGCGTTATTCGACTATTTGAATCGGGGAACCGGGGGCATTTTGTTGATGAGTGACCATTGTGGTCACAGAAAACACAATTGTACCGAACAGGGTTACCTGTTGGTGGGGGAGCTCTGGCCGGCTCCGGTGCACGCTTCTGAGTGGGTTTTGCTGGGTTTTGGGTTGGAGTAGATGGTGTCTTCGGCTTAAGGGCATCACTAGTCGTTCTATGGAAGGGCTTAGCCAATTTTGTAATTGAATTGCCGTTTACTCCAGAGTTAGAAGGTTTAACAGGAAGCCGGTCTTTGCTTGGCTCCGTCAACAGTTTGGCTAGCTCCTTTGTGCGTGCATGTTCGTATAGTCCGTCCTTTAACTCTTGCAAGGACACGGATGTGCTACTGTAACGGCGATAAACTGTCTCCAAGAGAGTGGGGTTTAGCTTACTCAGGATGGCATGCTCCAACAGATCTTCGGACAAGGAGGCTTTGGTCACTTGCACGTATTCTTCCTCAGCATTGTTCCACTCCATCAGAAACCGTCTGAGGTCAGGGCCATCATCCGCTGGGGGGCTCATACTAAAGAGCTTCTTACGCAGCAAATGACGGTCAAGATCAGGGGATTCGTACTCCTGGATGAGGTTAGCGATGGTCCTCTCGTACAAACCCTCTGTCCAGATCCTGTTTCCAGCAAGACGCCGGGCTGGTCCTCTTAGGCACCGTAGAAGGATCCTGTACTTATCCGCTGGGGAATATTTGGGAGATTCGTGTATGGTTTGACGGAAAAGGCTCCACCAACCCGTCCAACGTTCCATACGACCTTCAAAAATGGGGGGATCAGGCTCAGAGGCAACGGACACATAAACAGTCTGCGGGTTTGCGCCAGGTGTTTGATTCTGGGCTTGGTTGCCAGTGGTCTTATGGAACACAATGCTACTGAAGGCCGTTTCAATTCGTTTTGCACAGTCAACCAGCATTGGGTAATTCGCCACCACGGTCGGATGTTTATAATGAGACCGCCAAAACTGTTTGTATTCATTGAGTTTGTCCCTGATGCCTCCGATGTGAACGCTAAAGTGATCCAACCCAGGGGACGACATGCGTGAAAGATCTACTGAACTTAGGCTATGGAGGGCCAGATCTGCATCCTCACATAGAAATTTGAAATCGACCTCCTGTTGCTCAAGCCGTAAGTTAAGTTCCTCCAAGCTGAGAGCTTCAGCCTGAGGTTGTGGAGGGTTACCGAGATTAAGAATTTGTAAAGACATTTTGGATGAAACCCTTGGATGTGTGGAGTTTGCAAATTCAAAGTTGAATAAATTCTTAAGATTTATGGGTATGTCTGAGGAATGGAAACTCACCCTACTCGAAAGGTTTGGGAAACTTGTGCGGCTATGTGTGCACAAGAAGTGACCATGGATTGGTTAAATGCACAATGAAAAAGTGTGGTAAGTGGCAATGACAATTTACAACTATACAGTATAGGCTAGCACCAAAATGACAAAAGTAAATAGAACTTAGATAGTCGCAAAAAATTACTCAATGTGACTAGTAGCACATGGAAATCGCAAAACAATTTAAACACCACTCGCGCTAAGGCTAAACTTGAAATTACCTCATGCAAAGGATAACTAAATCTCACTCACAACAGAGGACATTACATAAAGCTTTCCTCACACAGAGGTTAAACGCAAAAGTTTCTCACAAAAAGGACAAAAGTGCAAATTTACGCTGAGGCTGAAGGTAAAATTATTGACGCACTTGTCGAGTGGTAATCACAAGTAAAATAGGATACGCTACACATGGGTAAGACGACTTTTAACAAATTTTTTAGTGACTACGTGAAATTGTAGGCTTAGCAATATCGCGCTAAAAGTTCTGTGACCAAGGACACGGGGTTAAGCTTACAAGAGGGGTTAGTAAGAAAACTACAGCACTTGCACAAAGGATGGTAAACCGAGGTACAAAATTATGGAAAAAAGTAGATTGGCAAATTAAGTCGAACAGAGCAAAATGAACGATGCTCGCCTGGAGCAGTAAACAATGAAGTCTGAACAACGAAAGTGATATACCTTAGTTCCAGTGTCTCGGAACTTTCTGGTTAAATGCCAAAATTAGGTGAACAGATCATATGAACCGACGGGCATAGAACTTCGCAAGTTAATATTAAACATGCAGTATGCAACCTAAATCGATGACCCGAACATCTCTAGTTCTGTCGTCTCAGAACTCATAAATAAACCTGGTTACACTTTCTTCCTTAAGCGTGTGTCAACTACTATAAAATTACAAAACTCTTCTCTCGTTCCAACTCAAGTCTGGGCATTACACTTTCTACAATGTGGCTGGTGCATGTGGGTAAGTGTGGTATAGCGAGGTATTTATTGCTTAATCAAGCTAGGTTACGTTAATTTAATTACCCAAAAGTCAAAGGTGAGAGATCCGGTTCGAAGGACCACTCGTGTGGAGAATTTTTATGTGAATGACTGAGTGGGAACTTAGTCCAGGAAAGTCTCCCTACGGCAATTACCCAAAGCTCAACAGGGGAGGATAATGAGCACTTACTCTCGGGACACAAACGCCCTGCTAATACTTTACTGCCATAGTTCACTAACCTTTCACTCAAATACAAAAGGAGGTAATTTTACTGTCCAGAGGCCGGAGGACTCCACACGTTAATTTTGAAATAATTTATGGCCTACTCTAGCTTTGTCAGGGCTAGAGTCATCTCACTCTAAGGCTCTGTTTCGATTCCGTCCCAGTGACCCCAGTGAGATGCTGTACAGGTATCTTACGTTAATGCAACTAGAGACAAATAAAAAAAAGGGGGGAACAGTGGAGTATAAAAGTATAAAGTAAAGTTAAATGGGGATCTTCACCTTCAAAGCACTAAGTAAAAGAGCGTACACTCGCTGATACCAACTTACCTGTTTAGAGTAGGTTACTTTCAACACCTTGGGTACTTCTGACCCGTCCCATAGTATAAATTAGCTAAATTCATATAATGTGGTTAAAGATACCAAAATGTGTAATCTATTCCAAATGATTTATTACAGAAAAAGGAATGGAAATAACTCGATGATTTTAACACAACAAATTAAAAATTGGAAAAAAATATCAGTAACTCAATTATAAGTTTACATGTGATAAAATGAATAAGTGAATTTACAACAAAACTTGAAAACGTTAAACGGAATTAACACGTGGATTAAACCTCAAACAGAATAAATAAGTCAAAACATTCTGATCAACAATTTGTGCGGTAGGATGCTGTGAGGTCCCAACATGTGGTCAGTGACCTCAAGCAATTACCAAGATCAAAAAAAATATGAATACATTAATTTCCATGCACGCAGCCCGAAAGATGTAATGCCAAAATAATACCTAAACTTAACTTATGAGAAATTGAAACTTATCTAAAAGGGGGAATGGCCATTAGTTAAACTCACAAGATTTTTATATGTTGTGGGCGCCCGTGTCCTAAATGTGGCGGTCTTCAGTTTGCTCACTAGGCCTACAGTACTTAATTTGCAGAGTCAACGGCCCCCTCCAAGCTCTCCAACTAGCCCCCAAGACTGGAACCGACGTGCTGTAGAATTAGCAGCTATGCACTAACACTGGTCATTTGCTTGACCTCTTCTACGACGTATTCTTGGCTAGTTATTGTGTAAGGGGACAGGCTAGTGATGGAGAGTGGGAGCACGAGGTTGACATTGGAGCCTGACTGGGCAGCTCCGTTTCGTACCGTGGCTGTATGTTTGTGAGGTCGAGTTCAGGTCAGCTGCGTCCTCCTTCCTTCCCCCCCAAAAAAAGCGTATCTTGGTGCGTAGGCCTAGTCTTGAGGTGCCAACTCTCATTTAGGACAGGCTCAAAAACCTTGTGCCTTGTGAATTTCAAGCAACACACTTATTTAGAATACAAGGAGAAATCTTGCAACTCCAGGGGGCAAAGATAATCCTAATTTTAAACAATTGGCATACAGAATAAAAATGAAACTAAAAGGTAATTTAGCAAGTCGGGCTCACGTGTGTGGACAACCATACCTCCTAGACTAGCAGACTTGAGTTGTAATTAAGAGATTTAAAATACTGTACCTAAACACTTACGGTAGAATAATTTATACAAACAACACAAAAGTATTAATCTTGGGACACTCGCTCAAGAAAGACACATTACTCACAGTTTTCCCTGCCGTGACGTCACGAACAATAACAAAGTCTACGTATAAACTATGAAGAAGAAGAGTAGTGAAGAAAATTCTTCACATTTGTGATTTTAAAGGTTTTGTGGTAACGATCATTTATGTCTCTGTGCTTCCCATTACCTGTACTCATTGTAATTATTGTATATAATTTATTTTTATATAATTCTTTTGTAAAATAAACTAGGTTAAGGTACTTGAGTATTTTCTGTTTTACCCAACCCTTTGGTTGTTGCAGACCATCGGTTCATTCCAGTCCCCAATTCTTTTAGTTTTTTTTAAAGAACCTGTTGAAACCATTAAGGCGGTTCATAACATTGGTGACTTTGCCAGGATTGGGTCTGTCTTAGCTGGTGGTTCTGTGACATCTTTGGGGGTGGGTGATAGAGTGATCTTGAAAAAAAAATTCTGATTTTTTTTTTGTGAGTGTGGAGGTGTTAGGTTGTTTGACTTAAAAACAATCTAGTTACATTCTATTTTTAACTGCCCTCTTTTTCTTTATCAAGGCAGGTGTCTTGTTTACTTTTGGCACGTTGTGAGTGACAAGCTTTAGTCAGGTTTGGGAAGCCAGATGGACAGTTCTCGTAATGCAGTCGAGAAAGAGCAGCAGACACAGCTATGGAGTATCTCCTAGTTGGTGGTGACTTGACCTCAACCTAGTCCTCGAGGTCGAGATGGTTTTGAAGAGTTATTCTTCGGTGGCAGCAAAGTGGCTGTCGG
>NC_090728.1:147761591-147771591 GCF_036898095.1 Palaemon carinicauda
AAGTGAATGAAAAGAGTATAGATTATGAGGTATATAAAGAGCAGTTTGCAGCTGCTGATGTCGGCAGAATAAAGGGCCGAAAAAGTCACCGAAGCTACGATGATAGTGTATATATATATATATATATATATATATATATATATATATATATATATATACATATATATATATATATATATATATATATATATATATATATATATATATATATATATATATATATAAGTGTGTATGTGTGTGTGTGTGTGTGTGTGTGTGTGTGTACTACTGCTAGAGAATGGAATTCTTTGACTGGACAGACAGTACTACTTTAGATACTTCTCTCTAGTTACGGTTCATTTTCCCTTTGCCTTCGTATACACCGAATAGTCTGGCCTATTTCTTTACATATTCGCCTCTGTCCTCATACACCTGACAACACTAAGATTACCAAACAACTCTTCTTCATTGCACTGTAATTGTTCAGTGGCCACTTCCCTTTTGGTAAAGGTAGAAGAGAGACTTTAGCTATGGTAAGCAGCTATTCTAGGAGAAGGACACTCTAAAATCAAACCATTGTTTTCTAGTTTCGGGTAGTGCCATAGCCTCTGTAAAATGATCTTCCACTGTCTTGGATTAGAGATCTCTTGCTTAAGGGTACACTCGGGCACACTATTCCGTTTATTTCATTTCCTCTTGTTTTGTTATAGTTTATATAGGATATATCTATTCTAATGTTATTACTCCTCTTGAAATATTTTATTTTTTCTTCTTTGTTTTCCTCGCTGGGCTATTTTCCCTTTTGGAGCCACTGGGCTTATAGCATCCTACTTTTCCAACTAGGGTTGCAGCTTAATAAGAATAATATATATATATATATATATATATATATATATATATATATATATATATAGTGTAAATATAAATATATATATATATATATATATATATATATATATATACAGTATATATATATATATATATATATATATATATATATATACATATATACGAGTATATATATATATATATATATATATATATATATATACATATATATATACGAGTGTATATATATATATATATATATATATACGAGTGTATATATATATATATATATATATATATATATATATATATATATATATATATATATATATATACACGAGTGTATATATATACATATATATATATATATATATATATATATATATATATATACACGAGTGTATATATATATATATATATATATATATATATATATATATATATATATATATATATATATATTTATATATATATACATATATATATATGTATATATATATATATATACACTCGTGTATATATATATATATATATATATATATATATATATATATATATATATATATATATATGCACACATATATATTAAATGTCCCGCCTTTACAGGAAAAAATCTGGTCACATTATGAAAGTGGCAAACATTGATCCTTCTACGTTTCCTATGAATCACCGTCTTCCTCCACTTCAGAAGAAGTGGAGGTGTTTGCTCATAATGTGGGATTCTATTATGCTGACCTCATGATCTGGAAATAGTTCCTGGTGCCCTGACGTGGAAGTTCTTGCAAACTTTTGCAAATCTAAACGTCACGGCTGTCTTCCGCCTCGATGGATCTATAACTTCGTCTACTAATGAGAAGGCTATTATCTCTGGGTTTTGCTTTTCTTTTTTATTATTTCCTCTTGTAGTTATTTCATTGTCTTCTTTATTTCATTTACACTGTTTAAAATTTGCATTAAAAAAACGGTAAATGTTTGGCAACATTTATTCCAGGATTTTTATCGGTTTAAAAACGGATATATTGGCGTAAAGGAGTGATTTTATAGTCACCAACCCGTACAAAATAATATCAAAGTAAGGTAAAATTACGGTCGCCTGTATTTCACTGAAATACCGGTGAGAACAGTATATTTTTCTACTGAGAATTTCCGATTAAAATTACGGTTTTTTCTAACAGTGTACTTCAGCCTGTAGTTATTCATTGTGTTCTTTAATTCTGTTGTTTCATCTTGTAGATATTCTGTCGTTTATATTTTTCCTGGCATTCCCTTATTAGTTATCTCATCTTCTTTATAATATGTTAAAGTGGTCTATTTTTTTCTTTTTTTATAATAAGGAAATTACTATATAAACTTTTTTTTTCATTCGATTGATACCTTCTTCATTACCCGTTCTAACTGAAAGTATCAGTTTAAAAAAAAAAAGAAGAAAAAAAAAAGACCAACTAAAAGACCTCGAAATAACGTTATTCTGTCTAACTATTTAATATTCGTTTGATTAATTTTGACACCAAAAGCTTTGAATCCACTTTATATTTTGATCCTCCGACATGACTTCAACTGTAGGTATTCGAAAACGCTAATTCCAGTAAAATTAGTGTTTTTTTTTTTTTCAGGTAAATTTCTCGAAGGCAATTGCGCGACAGTAAATTTCTCTAACCCAAGACCTTGAAAAATAATTTCCCGATGAAACTATTTCTCGAATGCAGTATTTCTCGATAGTAAATTTCTCAATTTCTCTGATGCAGTATTTCTCGATAGTAAACTTCTCAATTTCTCGAATGCAGTATTTCTCGAATGTCAATTTCTCGAGCACAGTTGAAACTCGCATTTCTCGAAAACTGTTTAAACCAAATCATTCTTTTTTATTTAGTTCTTCTGGTGTTCTCAACCCTTCAAGATGGAAGCAACGTATGTTCAGAGTGAAAAGGGAAATAAGTAATTATGTTTAAATGGCTATTTACATATTAAGGACAAAGGTGTAAACAACAAAATTTATTGGAAATTTTCTACCTCTGGTGCTTTGGTTAAATTAGAATTAGTAGGTATATGCCAGTAAAAGAGAGGTTAAGTGTGGCTGAAAGTAGATATCCAAAATTATGAATGATTCGTATTTCCAAAGATAAATGTCTTGAGAAATATATAATGAATGATCCACTGTGTACTGAAGTTTGCATAGCAATCACTTTTAGTGTTACAAACCTCAGGTAGGGCCCTATTATCAATGAACAAATTTTCGGGGCCATAATAAGAAAAAAATCGGAGAGTGAATATTACACAACTGAAAATAGACTTAACGTCAAAAGTCTTGAATTGGTTGTCATAAAATTACACAACTGTATATATATATATATATATATATATATATATATATATATATATATATATATATATATATATATATATGTACATATATATATATATATATATATATATATATATATATATATATATATATATATATATATATTTGGGCTCAGGCCATGTCGTCCTGATGGAAGTTCCTATAAGGTAGCTTTCTAGGGTATATTTGACTACAGTGATTTTCCCAGAGAATTTTACCGTAAGGTATCCAGAATTCTAACTCCTGGAGCGAATATCCCTAAATAATCTCACAGGGATATCGCATAAGATCAGAGGACGTATTCTTGACACGTCACATTGCTATCTTCGCCCCGAACATTATTAACGCTTCGAGGGGGAATAGTGACAAGAATCTGAAACGAGAATGAAAAGAGAGCCACTCATAAGGCATCTCTCCTATTCCGTTTCCAGTGTGTATCTGATGAAGGCGGTAGCGCCCTCTTTATTCCTTTTTCGTGTAGCTCAACTACTCGGTGTTTTCCCTGTGTTCTCTCGTTATTTTGGATTTAATTCAACATTTTGATGACTTCTCCGGCCTCTTCTGCCTCTAAGAAGTTGAGTATTATCTTTACTATGTATAAATGTAGGCTCTTGTCGTTTTGAATTAAATCAAAAGTAATTTTAACGTAAACAAGAGCTGTTGCCTGGATGCTATCGCTCGCTCTTACGGGTCAGTTAGTTAGTTAGAGCGACGTTCCCGGTTTGTTACGCTTTAATAATTTTGCTATTTAGCTACTCTAGAAATGCTTATATTGTTCGGTCAGTGTTAGCTCGGTGTATTCGATGTCTGGCACTAGTACTTTCATGCATGGTATAAGTTTTTCCGAGTGTTATTTTATTGAAGCTATAGGCAAATATTTTATACATGTAAGATATTGTTGAATGTTTTTTCCAAGATTGTATACGAGAGAGTTTCGGTGATTTAGGTAATCGATTCTCATCTTACCTAGTCTATACTTTCGCACATCCCCGATTGTTCTTTTTCTCCTCCGGAGGCCAAGTTCAATCCCTCTCTCCCTCTGTAAGCCTTCGGCTTAATCCTAGTGGTTCTATCTGTATAATAATTCAGATATAACTATTCTAGGATATGTCTGTCCTGACCTGATAACCAGAGTGACTGGTTTTTTGGGTTAGGGCAGAACATCAGAGTTTGTAGTCTGTGGTCTGCTTCTTCCTAGCATGGAGAAAGAGTCTCCTTTGCTAGGTTAGGGGCGGACACAGGAAGCTTTGCTTCCCTAGTCCATGTTGGAAGGACTCTGTACGAGATGATTCCTTCCTCTAGTGGCCTAGCAGACTGTACTGTGTTGTTTTTCTCGGGCTGGAGAATGAGTTTTCTCTGTTGCCCGACGAAATAACTTCACATAACTTTGTTGTGGTTGGGAGGAGGTTAGCAATTATTGCCAATCTTCCTCCCTAATAGACAACTCTTGGTTAGGATGAGCTTCCCTAACGGCTGAGTGTGTCTCCTGCTAGAACGAAGTCTATAGGACCCTTATCCCTTCCCCACCTCTCTTTCTTTTATTTTCTTTTAGCCGTAGTCCTACTTCCGTACCTAGTATAGGTTAGGATGGAGGACAGGCTCAGCTCTCTGCCGGCCGACACGTAGTGCCGGCCGACACGTAGTGCCGGCCGGCAGAAACCCTTTATTCTTTGCAGAGTGACCCCAGACCTCCCTTGGTCTCCCTTCCATGTCCGTCGGTAGAGCCCGGCAGACTATGGATTCTTTGGAAACCTGAATGTTACATTTTCCCCTTCCATAAGTTCACTCTTTCTGGATGGAAGGTCGTATGGCATGCCGCCCTATGACCTTACATCCATACTTTTCCTCTGACTATTGTGTTGCACCCCTATCCCGGCTGCCAGCTTGAGAGCCGACAGCCGGGAAGGTAGATGTTCTCTGATTCTTGGCTACTGTCGGCGGCATGGTTTTATTACCTTTGCCGGCCGGCAGTGGAATCACAGCCCGAATTCGCTGGCCGCTACGATTAGCGGCCGGAAGCTGGGTTTTAGTGTTTTCAGCCGTCGGCTGGCAATGATTGCCGGGCGGCACACAGTCGCGAATCAGTGGGCTGCCGCCTATTAGTTAAAGATACTATATCTTTGATCTATAAAGGGGTAGTTGCTGGCCGGCACAATAACATGCTATGTACAGTAGTTGGTATATTCGTAGTGTAGTACACACTGCATTAGTAGAAACTGCTGTACAGAGTTTGTGATAACACTAATGTTCTTCATCATACTTAATGTTATCTTGTACAGCCTTTTGTTGAGACCGTACTTTATATAGAATGTGAGTTCTTTCTGTATTCTTTCAATCCCGTATATTAAAACTACACATTAAATTTCCGTTTAGGAAATTACATAAGGTATTCTAGTATAGAATTAACCTTAGTTTTAATATTTTGGGAGGTTACAGCAATAGACTGAACAGGAAATACAAGTATGTGTCTTTCCTTCTTTCTTTTATAGCTTTTCTAAATAAACTTAATGTTTCAATATAAGTGAAAAGCCTTCACTTGATACTCATGGATTTTTCTTCTCTTTACAGGAGGACCATCCGAAGTGCGGGAGTGTGTTCTGTAATGTCCGCAGTAAGAACTTCTGTGGACATCATTATTGCAGGAGGCACGCAGCATGCACAGCCTCCAGAGGTGTTCTCCGCTATTGGGACGCTCAGGTTTGAACAGTTTGTTCTAACCTGATTACCGAGGCTTTTGACGACCCTAAGTCAACGGAGTCAAGGGATGCTGCCAGGGAAACGTTACAATCCTGGGTGAGGGGTTTTCAGAAAAACACCTCAGGTTCCTACCTTCCTAATGAGAAGATGAGGGCCTACCTTTTCCCTAAAGCATCGGCTGATATAATCATCCCCCAGAATCAGGTGGAGATACCAATTGCCCTGAATCCGGTAGATTCTGAAGTCTCAGCCGCCCTTCAACACATCCAAGTGAACGATAGGATGTCGGAGGTGTCGGATTCTACTGAGAAGGACCTTCTAGGAGAAGGTCAGGAGGAGGAGCTGTGCCAGATTCCTCAAGTAGAAGAGCAAAAAATCGACGAATTGTCGGTTACGTCGGTTCCGGACCCAGAACCGGTTCCTTCTACATCGTCTGCTATCCCAGATGAACTGGGAAGGACTCTTTCTTCCATTGTTGAGATGATCCAACAAATTCAAAGGAAGAATGATGAGAAGGAAGCTGCAATGAAACTGGAGCTACGTAGACTTGCAGCATCACGTGGGCCCCAGAAGCGGCTTATCGTGAAGGATCTTCCCTTGTGCTCGAATACCAATCCTTGGAAGTATGCCGAACACATGCCAATGACAACCGGGGAGATCGTGATCTCAGAAAAGTTGGGAGCAATTCCCCTGGAAGAAGTGGAATTTTGGCCCAACAAAGATTTTTATCCGGACTGCTATGCCCGTCTTAGGAAGGAGCCAGCCTTAAAGGAGGAGACGGAGCCGGAGGTCATAGTTTTTTACCATAGTAAAGGTCAGACATTACTATCGAGCTCGATGAAAGAGAAGGGCTTCACTAACTCAAAGGTGCCCGCCTTGAATAGAAGCTTCCCTCCTTTGTGGCCTCTCCTACCAGAGCCTTTCCCTTCTTGGAAAAGGGATATAAGGCTGCCTTAAATGCGGTGGAGGCAGGGAAACCATGCCCCTCCTTGGAGGAGTGCAAGCCGTTATCTCTGACCTTGCCCTTGGACCAAGAAGACTGGAAGGACGTACACCTTACCTTCTCAGTCGAGAAACTAGAAGCTGATATTGCTGAACGCCAGTTCGGTGAGGCGCTTCCAAAACTGTTGGAGGCTCTCTTGCGTAGAGAGCAAGAGACAAAGGAAAGACTTGCGGCATCGATGTCATTGCAATCAAGACTAGAAACGATGGCAAGTGACCCCAAGAACCAGGACATGTTCATGGTTTTGGCCAAAACCCATCTGGCCACAGTTACGAAGGATTTCTATAGCTTTATTAAAGCTAGGAGAGCCTGTAGAGAGATCGTGTTCGCCTCGGTTGCGGTGAGGCACGAACCGAGGAAACTGATCTCCTCTCGTATTTGGGGTAAAGACCTCTTTCCCAATGAAGTGGTTAAAGAGGTAGTAGACAAAAGGCCTAGGCCATCCTCTCGGCCAGCTAAACCCTACCGACAGCAACATCAACAACAACTTCCTGTGACCGCGGTGCCTCAGACGGTGGCACAACCTCCAACCACGTACCAGCTGGTACCTCAACAAACGGTGACACTGTCGCCAGTTCTTAACCCAGCCTCTGAAAGTCAGACTTCTTCCTTTTGTTCGAGAGCCAGAGGAACAGCCAGAGGTTCTTCTAGACGCCCTTCAAGAGGAAGGGGATCCAGGGGAGGACGCGGTCAAGGAGGCAAGGCCTGAGGTCCACAACAGCAGAAGTAGATACTTCCAGTAGGAGGGAGATTACAGCTTTTTAGGGATCGCTGGATCTTTGATCCCTGGGCCCACAACCTAAATAAGAATGGACTAGGTTGGAGCTGGAGCAGTCCTCCACCTTAATTTCCTCAATTCTTCCAACACTCAACCCCCGCTCTGGAAGAATATGTCCGAGAGCTCTTAGTCAAAAGAGTAATCCGGAATTCTAAGTCCATCAAATTCCAAGGAAGGCTGTTTTGTGTTCCAAAGGAGGACTCAGAAAACTCAGAGTCATTCTGGGCATATGCTGTGTCTATAGACTTGTCTGACGCTTATTGGCATGTTCCAATTATTCGTCACCTCTCCCCCTACCCAGGCTTCAAGTTACTTTGATAACTTTACGCCTTCAGAACCCTGCCTTTCGGGCTAAACATAGCCCCAAGAATTTTCACGAAGCTTGCGAATGCAGCCGTCCATCAGTTATGCCTAAAAGGGGTCCAAGTAGTAGCCTACTCGGACGACTGGCTGGTGTGGGCAGCATCCAGGACAGTATGCATGCAAGCTTCTAAGATAGTGATCCAGTTCCTGGAACATCTGGGATTCAAGATCAACATCAAAAAGTCTCGTCTTTCTCCAGCTCAAAAATTTCGGTTATTGGGAATCCACTGGAATTTGGAGTCACATCGACTTTCCATTCCTAGTAAGAAGAGGAAAGAAATAGCAGGATCTGTCAAGAGACTATTGAAATCCAAACGGATATCAAGACGCGAACAGGAGAGAGTGCTGGGCTCTCTACACTTTGCTTCGATAACAGATCCAGTGCTAAGAGCACAGCTTAAGGATGCAACAGGAGGCTGGAGAAAATATGCATCAAACGCGAAGAAATGGCACCTGTCAGCAGTTCACATTCAAGAGTTCCACAATGTGACAGCGGACGCTCTATCTAAGTTTGCACCTATGGAGTCAGAATGGTCCCTTGACGCAGGATCCTTCTCCTTCATCTCGAGGCAAGTCCCAGAGCTGCAGATAGGCCTCTTTGCGACGAAAGACAACAAGAAAATAGTTCGTTATGTGTCCCCTTACGAGGATCCGTTAGCGGAGGACGTGGACGCTATGTCCCTGGTCTGGGTCAGATGGTCCTGTATCTATCTGTTCCCTCCGCACACCTCCTTTTGAAGGTCCTCGATATGCTGAGATCCTTCAAAGGGAAAGCTGCAATAGTGGCCACAAGTGGCCAAATAGCGTGTGGTTCCCTCTGGCATTGGAACTACGATTAAAATTCGTTCCGCTACCGGATCCATCCCTGTCTCAGCGAGTACAGAAGTCGACTGTCTTCGCTCCATCACAGAAAACACGGAACCTATATCTCATGATTTTCTCTCCTTAACGATGAGAAAAAGATTCGGTGTTTAAAAGTCGGTTTAGACTTTTGGAGGAAACCAGAAGACATTATGAGGCTTCAGGGAAGAAATAGCTATCCTTTGTCAAGGTGAAGAAACTGAAAGAAATCCCAACAGATTCCTATTTATCATTCTTCATTCTCCTTCATGAGCAAGGTTTAGCAGCCTACACAATTCTATTGTTCAAGCCTGCCTTGACAAATCAGATACCATATGCCTTACAGGTCGACCTTTCTAACGACGTTCTTGATGAACTAGCCCTTCAGCGCTTCCAAAGACCATTTGCTTGGTCATTAGATATGATTTCTCATTGTGTATAAATAATGAACAATGAGGAATGGGCTTAGAAGGTTTTGAATTTAAGTCATATTTCTGTTTGTACTCGCCTTGGGGACCAGAGTTAGTGAATAGTGGCTCTCTCTACAGAGGAAGGCCACGTCCAGTTCTTGGAGGGAGAACTGATTCTATCTCCAGACCCAACGTTTCTTACCAGGAACAAGCTACCCACCAACAGGTGGGGTCCCTAGAGAATCTGCCTTCTGGAGGAAGATGCATCTATATGTCCAGTGGAGTGCCTAAAGGTCTATCTTCATAGAACTTCAAACTTTATGGGAGGACAGCTGTTCAGAAGAGAAACCCTGGGTTCAAAGTTATCTATAACTAAGGGCGAAATTCACCAGTGTTATTCGCAGAACGGATCCAGACAGTACACCCGTTAGTCATGATCCGAGGAAAGTTTCCTCCTCCATAAAATTTCTTTAATTATATGGACTTTGAACATCCTTGTTTGCGCACCGGCTGGTAGTCATCCAAGGCGTTCTTTATGCACTATGCGAAGCAAGTGGAGCAACTTATGAGATCTGTGGTAGCAGCAGGTAGAATTCTTTAACCTTCTGTTTTAAGTCTGCGAGGAACAGTGTAATTAAATTGGGACGATTAATTAAGAGGGTGCGCGTGTAGTCACTGTATGTTACTACACGTTGAGCGATAGGCCACGAAAGTGTCCTTACGAACTGTTCCATTGACGTCGGTAATCTATAGCATAATAC
>NC_090728.1:147779091-147796591 GCF_036898095.1 Palaemon carinicauda
TAAATAAAAAAGGAGAACTATTGCAGTTTCCTTTCACATATTCAATGATTAGCAACATTTGCGGCGCTTGGAAGGCTGGACAAATAACCGTCTTTACACCGAACAATCACGTTTGATTTCTACTCCAAATTAACTGCAATGAAAACTTGTTCAATATTAAAGTTACAAGATTGAATAATGGATAACGAGATTTGATAAGTTTGTTCTGCATTTAGTGAATGTAATTGTTTTTGTGATAATACTTTAAATTTCAAACTATATACAGTAATACAAATTTGTACATGAAGGATTTAAGTTACGTTGTAAGTTTTCTAAGAAATGGCTGCTCTTAATTTTTGACATTGTATAAAGCCTTTAAATAATTCTGTTTCATTCTGGTTTATCTAAAAAAAAAAGTATTTTACGAGCATTATCAAGCACAAAATTTACCCAACAATTTTTCTTGAGAGAGAGAGAGAGAGAGAGAGAGAGAGAGAGAGAGAGAGAGAGAGAGAGAGAGAGAGAGAGAGAGTCCGGGTCCCGCATCCTATCCTCCCGCCACCAACTTCTTAATTTTTCGTTGTCTTGTCTTATTTGTCTTTGCCACTAAAATGAGAAATGGAAAGACAACGCCAAAAACAATGCAACTATCAGACAAACGGGATTTTCTTGGAATTTACAGACATATTTTGAGTTTGGGGTTTGCTGGCAGCTTTATCGGTTTCAGAAAACGACTATGTATCTCTTACATTGTATTTTGGACAGCGTGCATGGCACTGAAAAATATCTTTCAGTTCGTATAATCATAAATTTATTTGAATGTGACCATATCGCATCTAGATAGTATAAAGGTTCTGCTAACAACTTATGTGTATAGATATAAACCATGAAGAAAAAAAAATATGATTTTCATTTAATGCTCGTCTTTTATTCAAGCAAAGCATAACTAATTTTTGATAATAATAATAATAATAATAATAATAATAATAATAATAATAATAATAATAATAATAATAATAATAATAATAATAATAATAATAATAATAATAATAATAATAACTTTAATAATGATGATTCACATACACTAATAACAGTGAGACATAAGCAGATGAAACAAATTTTCATTTTGTGTAAAAAGAACTTCTCTCCCAAGTTATTTTATTGTATCACATTAATTAGTCGTCCCACTAATGAGTACTGAATTAATATAAACTTCCTTCCACGAACTTGTGGCTTCATTATATTCAATAGAGTTCGCTACTGATTATCTAACTATTTGCTATATAATTGTCATCCTTTTTCCTTGGCTAATTAATGATGGAGATTGATTACTTGCTACATGATTGTCATTCTTTTGCCTTGGGTAATTAATAATGAATTTGGATTAATAACGATAAATATTGAATTAAACATAACTCGTAAAACAAAGCCTGAAAGATAAAAATTTCGTTAGTCTAAAAAAAAATTAGGCGATAAAATAATACTCAATTTGTTGCAACGTTGCTTCTCTTTGGATGTGACGTGTATCTCAAAGCTAGAAGTAGTTTTCAGATCCTTTCTATTTTGGAAAAAAAAGTGACCAACACAAATATCCAGCCTTGTTTCAACATGGCTTCAAGAGAAACAAAAATCAAAAACGAATTTTGGGGACATGTGACTACGAAATGCTGAGCCTCCCCCAATGACAGTGATGTTTGGTAAATCAGCTTTTATTAATGCCATGATATTGAGGAGACGAGAAGAACTGCAGAAAAAAATCAATTTTTAGATGAATTTTCTGGGGAACCTCGTTTGGTGAGAGACCAAGATTTATATATATTTTTTTATAGCCGCTAAAATCAGAGCTGAACTTTTCTCTTTTAAATTATGGATGATATAACTGGTGTGAGGATTATACATATTTCAAAACTGAAGAGCGCTGAAGAAGTTGACTGAGTTTGTTCGTAAAATACAATTTCAAATATAAACTCCATCGGCCACCCACTTTCTCAACCACCTTTAATCCGAAAAAAAAAATCATGAGAGATTGTGGCTACATAAGAATACTTAGCCAATAACTGCAAAACTGAATTTTAATTCATACTTTGAATTATGATATTGGCAGTCATATTCTATATATGATATTTATATTGATCAAAGTTTTTATTGATACGACCCGTCATACAGAAAATAAAAAATCGTAAAAGTCGATTCGTATTTTGTAGCTTTTGACATTTCATTTTCCACTTTATGCAACATTTTCTTGCTGTACCAAAGAGAAAATACTGGTTTTCTATCTAAACAAAAAAAAATCCGAAAACTTTATGTGCTATACTCAATTTTCTTTTAATGAGACGCATTTGCACCGACTCGCAGCGGTGCCCTTTTAGCTAGGAAAAGTTTCCTGATCGCTGATTGGTTAGAATTATCTTGTTCAACTAATCAGTGATCAGGAAACTTTTCCGAGCTAAAAGGGAACCCTTGCGAGTCGCTGAAAATCTGCCTCACTAAAAAGAATTGACTATAATCCTATTACCATCATAACTGCTCCAAAATTTTCCTTTTAGTTTTGAATATCATTATTGGAAGAAACTAGCATGAAGTATTCGACTTCCACCCACTCTTCCAAGAAAAAAGAAATATATTTCGAATTTGGCTTTAGAAATATATACAACCGAGTACACCAACGTTTTCTGGTTACTCCGGCGCTCAAACCATTGTTCTCTAGTCTTGGATAGTGCCATAGCCTCTGTACCATGGTCTTCCACTGCCTTGGGTTAGAGTTCTCTTGCTTGAGGGTACACTCGGGTACACTATACTCTATCTGGTTTCTCTTTCTCTTGTTTTGTTAAAGTTTTTATAGTTTATATAGGAAATATTTATTTAGATGTTACTGTTCTTGAAATATTTAATTTTTCCTTGTTTCCTTTCCTCACTGGGCTATTTTCCCTGTTGGGGCCCCTGGGCTTATAGCATCCTGCTTTTCCAACTAGGGTTGTAGCCTAGCAAGTAATAATAATAATAATCAGTAAGGCCAACGAATGTGCATCCATTACTAGATTTATCCGAAGAGCGAAGAGATGTAACTAAAGAGATTCCATTCCAAACATTAAGGTAATGCAAGGAGGAAGTTGGATTTAATTTACTTATTTTTCATAAAGAAAATAATTAATGGGTAGAAGCTAATGAGAAATCCTTAAGCAAAAAAAAGGGAGGATATGTTAATGACAATGATTTTGATTAAATATGTACAGACTCAGGTTCCAAAGATCTTCTCCTAATTTTGCAGTTTGATTTTCACAAAATTCTTGGTGCCTTTGATGCTAATCTTTCAATTTTCAGTATTCTAAAAATATTCCCTGATTCTGGTCATGAAACTTATATTAGTGGATTTACCGTTAGTGATGATTTTGACTATATTATCCACAACGTCTTTGCTTTCTAACCTCTTGAATGTTAATTTAATGATTAATTTCAGTATCATTAAACTTCTATCTGGGTATTAAGATCAATTTTTTACTATTACCAGAATGATTACAGGCTCTTTACATTTTATATTATATACGCATGATTAATACAGTAGTTTGTTTACATAGCTGATGCTACATACTATGCATCAATCCCTTAACAGAGAGCCATGAGAAACTAATGTAATGTACATTTTCGATCCTTCCCACCCAAAGCTTTTCGTTGACAATGTTTCTATAACCACATACAGCTCATTTAATATTGAGATTTTTCGTGTTCAATTTTAAGAAACGTGTCCTATTTATGACTTTCCAAATAACCAACAACCGTTGTAAAGAAATACATTTCAAGAGTTTTGGACACCTTTCTATTATGAAAAAATGCGTTAAATCTTTAGTTCAGACAAATTTTAAACGTTTTTTTCCTGTCTGGAGTAGACTGGATTCATGAATGTAGGTCATTTAGCCCAGTGCTAGTTTCTGTTTAGTCTGTAATAGCTCACGCTCATCTTAAATTGGTGGATGAAAATAAACAATTAAATTCATTAAAAATTTTAACATTTCTGAACATAGCTTGGATAGGTTACAGACCTTCCCAATCACTGCTATTTATTAGGCCTACTTGGTACTAGGTGAGGTATGTAAATAATTCTAAAAATCTTGCTTTTTCCTCTTTAAGACTAGATGCTACACAGTCTTCTGGAAGTTTGATTCCAGATGTGGCTAATTGTGAGAATGATCTTCCCTATCAGTAATCAGAATCGGCAGATCTTGGTACATATGGGTTTTTGTTGGATAGGTTAGAACAAGTTTGGTTTCATAGTTTACGTTACTTTTTTTCAATTAGGGTTGCAGTTTGGCTTGTAATAATAATAATAATAATAATGATAATAATAATAATAATAATAATAATAATAATAATAATAATAATAATAATAATGATAATAATAATAATGATAATAATAATAATAACAATAACATCTCCTCCCCTACACGATAAGGAACAAGTGTCTGGTTATATCTAAGTCTATCTATCTATCTATCTATCTATTATTATTCCGTTACTAGTCCACTGCAGAACAAAGGCCTCAGACATGTCCTTCCACTTGCATCTGTTTACGGTCTTTCTGTACCAGTCCACACCCGCAAACTTTCTTAGTTCGTCAATCCATCGTCTTCTCCTGAATCCTGTGCTTCTTTTGCAATCTCTAGGGACCCATTCTGTTTTTTCTTAATGTTCCCCTATTATCTGTCATGTCATTATATTATTATTATTATTATTACTATCCAAGCTACAACCCTAGTTGGAAAAGCAAGATGCTATAAGCCCAGGGGCTCCAACAGGGAAAAATAGCCCAGTGAGGAAAGGAAATAAGGAAATAAATAAATGAAGAGAACAAATTAACAATAAATCATTCTAAAATAAGAAAACGTCAAAACAGACATGTCATATAATAAACTATCAACAACATCAAAAACAAATACTGTATGTCATAAATAAACTATAAAAAAGACTGTCCGCCTGGTCAACAAAAAAGCATTTGCTCCAACTTTGAACTTTTGAAGTTCTACTGATTCAACCACCCGATTAGGAAGATCATTCCACAACTTGGTCACAACTGGAATAAAACTTCTAGAGTACTGCGTAGTATTGAGCCTCGTGATGGAGAAGGCCTGCCCATGTCCATTTATTTTTCTTACATGGTGTTAGAATATCCTCTACTTTAGTTTGCTCTCGTATCCATGTTGATCTTTTTGTCTTTCTGTCTCTTAGTGCTATACCCATCATTAATCCTTTATTAGCTATTTGAGTTGTAACTAGTTTATGTGCTAAGGCTACATTAAGGCTCCAAGTTAATGATGCATAGGTTAAACGTGGTAGGACCACCTCATTAAATAATCTCATTTTGTGTTTTGTTTCCCATTATATAATATATATATACTGTATATATATATATATATATATATATATATATATATATATATATATATATATATATATATATATATAAATACTGTATATATATATATATATATATATATATATATATATATATATATATATATATATATACTGTATGTATATATATATATATATATATATATATATATATATATATATATAGTATATATATTATATAATGGAAAACAAAACACAAAATGAGATTATTTCATGAGGTGGTCCTTCCACGTTTAACCTATGCATCATTAACTTGGAGCCTTAATGTAGCCTTAGCACATAAACTAGTTACAACTCAAATAGCTAATAAAGGATTAATGATGGGAATAGCACTAAGAGACAGAATACTGTATATATATATATATATATATATATATATATATATATATATATATATATATATATATATATATATATATTAGTCAGACTTAGCTCTCCACGTCCCTCTGGAGGGAGGAGAGGGAACAGTCATGCCCTGGTGAGAGGGGCGTGGGTGTCCACGTGTGGATATCTAACAAGTATTTAAACGTCATTTTTGAAGTGTTGCGTACACTAGTAATAATGCTAAGAGAATTCAGACCAGTAGCATTACAACAGTTATAGCATTGAGAAAAAGTGACATAGATAGGCTATTGGAAACTTTCCCATTTTTTAGCTCTAGATTTTTTTCTATAAATTCTGAATAAAACAGACCACTGAGGCACTGTCGTAACATAAATAACTATTCCTGAATAAATTTCTTAAGGGAAAATGCTCCAGAAGACAGTGAAATCAATAAACCGTACCACTGAGGCACTGTCGTAACATAAATAACTATTCCTGAATAAATTACTTGAGGGAAAATGCTTCAGAAGACAGTGAAATGAATAAACCGTACCACTGAGGCACTTTCGTAACATAAATAACTATTCCTGAATAAATTTCTTAAGAGAAAATGCTCCAGAAGACAGTGAAATGAATAAAGCGTTCCACTGAGGCACAGGCCTAACATAAATAACTATTCCTGAATAAATTTCTAAAGGGAAAATGCTCCAGAAAACAGTGAAATGAATAAAGCATACCACTGAGGCACTGTCGTAACATAAATAACTATTCCTGAATAAATTTCTTCAGGGAAAATTCTCCAGAAGACAGTGAAATGAATGAAGCGTACCACTGAGGCACTGTCGTAACATAAATAACTATTCCTGAATAATTTTTTTAAGGGAAAATGCTCCAGAAGACAGTGAAATGAATAAAGCGTACCACTGAGGCACTCTCGTAACATAAATAACTATTCCTGAATAAATTTCTTTAGGGAAAACGCTCCAGAAGACAGAAAAATTAATAAAGCGTACCTCTGAGGCACTGTCGTAACATAAATAACTATCCCTGAATAAATTTCTTAAGGGAAAATGCTCCAGAAGACAGTTAATTGAATTAAGCGTACCACTGAGGCATTTTCGTAACATAAATAACTATTCCTGAATAAATTTCTAAAGGGAAAATGGTCCAGAAGACAGTGAAATGAATAAAGCGTACTACTGAGGCACTGTCATAACATAGATAACTATTCCTGAATGAATTTCGTAAAGGAAAATGCTCCAGAAGACAGTGAAATGAATAAAGCTTACCACTAAGGCACTGTCGTAACATAAATAACTATTTCTGAATAAATTTCTTAAGGGAAAATACTCCAGAAGACAGTGAAATGAATAAAGCGTTCCACTGAGGCACAGGCCTAACATAAATAACTATTCCTGAATAAATTTCTTAAGGGAAAATGCTCCAGAAAACAGTGAAATGAATAAAGCATACCACTGAGGCACTCTCGTAACATAAATAACTATTCCTGAATAAATTTCTTCAGGGAAAATTCTCCAGAAGACAGTGAAATGAATGAAGCGTACCACTGAGGCACTGTCGTAACATAAATAACTATTCCTGAATAATTTTTTTAAGGGAAAATGCTCCAGAAGACAAAAAAATTAATAAAGCGTACCTCTGAGGCACTGTCGTAACATAAATAACTATCCCTGAATAAATTTCTTCAGGGAAAATTCTCCAGAAGACAGTGAAATGAATGAAGCGTACCACTGAGGCACTGTCGTGACATAAATAACTATTCCTGAATAATTTTTTTAAGGGAAAACGCTCCAGAAGACAGAAAAATTAATAAAGCGTACCTCTGAGGCACTGTCGTAACATAAATAACTATCCCTGAATAAATTTCTTAAGGGAAAATGCTCCAGAAGACAGTTAATTGAATTAAGCGTACCACTGAGGCATTTTCGTAACATAAATAACTATTCCTGAATAAATTTCTAAAGGGAAAATGGTACAGAAGACAGTGAAATGAATAAAGCGTACCACTGAGGCACTGTCGTAACATAAGTAACTATTCCTGAATAAATTTCTTAAGGGAAAATGCTCTAGAAAACAGTGAAATGAATAAAGCGTACCACTGCGGTACTGTCGTAACATAAATAACTATTCATGAATAAATATCTTAGGGGAAAATGCTTTAGAAGACAGTGAAATGAATAAAGCATACCACTGAGGCACTGTCGTAATATAAATAACTATTCCTGAATAAATTTCTTGAAAGAAAATGCTCCTGAAGACAGTGAAATGAATAAAGCGTACCACTAAGGCACTGTCTTAATATAACATAAATATTTCTTAATATATTTCTTAAGGGAAAATGCTCCAGAAGACAATGAAATGAATAAAGCGTACCACTGGGGGACTGTCGTAACATAAATAACAATTCCTGAATAAATTTCTTAAACGAAAATACTCCAAAAGACAGTGAAATTAATAAAGCGTACCACTGAGGCACTGCCGTAACATAAATAACTATTCCTGAATAAGTTTCTTGAGGGAAAATGTTCCAGAAAATAGTGAAATGAATAAAGAATACCACTGAGGCACTGTCGTAACATAAATAACTATTCCTGAATAAATTTCTTAAGGGAAAATACTCCAGAAGACACTGAAATGAACAAAGCGTACCACTGAGGCACTGTCGTAACATAAATATCTATTCCTGAATAAATTTCTTCAGGGAAAATTCTCCAAAAGACAGTGAAATGAATAAAGCGTACCACTGAGGCACTGTCATTTCTTAAATACCTATTCCTGGATAAATTTCTTAAGGGAAAACGCTCCAGAAGACAGTGAAATCAATAAAGCGTAACACTGAGGCACTTTCGATACATAAATATCTATTCCTGAATAAATTTCTTAAGGGAAAATGCTCCAGAAAACAGTGAAATGAATAAAGCGTACCACTGCGGCACTGTCGTTTCATAAATACCTATTCCTGGATAAATTTCTTAAGGGAAAACGCTCCAGAAGACAGTGAAATCAATAAAGCGTAACACTGAGGCACTTTCGATACATAAATATCTATTCCTGAATAAATTTCTTAAGGGAAAATGCTCCAGAAGACAGTGAAATGAATAAACCGTACCACTGAGGCACTGCCGTAACATAAATAACTATTCCTGAATAAGTTTCTTGAGGGAAAATGTTCCAGAAAATAGTGAAATGAATAAAGCATACCACTGAGGCACTGTCGTAACATAAATAACTATTCCTGAATAAATTTCTTAAGGGAAAATACTCCAGAAGACACTGAAATGAACAAAGCGTACCACTGAGGCACTGTCGTAACATAAATAACTATTCCTGAATAAATTTCTTAAGGGAAAATGCCCTAGAAGACAGTGAAATGAATAAAGTGTACCACTGAGGCTCTGTCGTAACATATATAACTATTCCTGAATAAATTTCTTAAGGGAAAACGCTCCAGAAGACAGTGAAATGAATAAAGCGTACCACTGAGGCACTGTCGTAACATAAATAACTATTCCAGAATAAATTTCTTTAGGGAAAATGCTCCAGAAAACAGTGAAATGAATAATGCGTACCACTGAGGCACTGTCGTAACATAAATAACTATTCCTGAATAAATTCTTAAGGGAAAATGCTCCAGAAGACAGTGAAATGAATAAAGCGTACCACTGAGGCACTGTCATAACATAAATAACTATTCTTGAATAAATTTCATAAGAGAAAATGCTCCAGAAGACAGTCAAATGAATAAAGCATACCAATAAGGCACTGTTGTAACATAAATAACTATTTCTGAATAAATTTCTTAAGGGAAAATGCTCCAAAAGACAATGAAATGGATAAAACAGACCACTGAGGCACTGTCGTAACATAAATAATTATTTTTTAATAAATTTCTTAAGGGAAAATGGTCCAGAAGACAGTGAAATTAATAAAGCGTACCACTGAGGCACTATCGTAACATAAATAACTATTCCTGAATAAGTTTCCTAAGGGAAAATGCTCCAGAAGACAGTGAAATGAATAAACCTTACCTCTGAGGCACTGTTGTAACATAAATAAAACTATTCCTGAATAAATTTCCTAAGAGAAAATGCTCCAGAAGACAATTAAATGAATAAAGCGTACCCCTGAGGCACTGTCGTAACATAAATAACTATTCCTAAATAGATTTCTTAGGGGAAAATGCTCCGAAGACAGTGAAATGAATAAAGCGTACCACTGAGGCACTGTCGTAACATAAATAACTATTCTTGAATAAATTTCTTAAGTGAAATCGCTCCAGAGCACAGTGAAATGAATAAAGCGTACCACTGAGGCACTGTCGTAACCTAAATAACTATTCCTGAATAAATTTCTTAAGGCAAAATGCTCCAGAAGAGAGTGAAATGAATAAAGCGTACCACTGAGGCACTTTCGTAACATAAATAACTATTCCTGAATAAATTTCCATAGGGAAAATGCCCCAGAAGACAGTGGAATGAGTAAAGCGTACCACTGAGGCACTGTCGTAATATAAATAACTATTCATGAATAAATTTCTTAAGGAAAAACTCCCCAGAAGACAGTGAAATGAATAAAGCGTACCACAGAGGCACTGTCTTGACATAAATAACTATTCCTGAATAAATTTCCTAAGGGAAAATGCTCCAGAAGACAGTGAATGAATAAAGCGAACCACTGAGGCACTGTTGTAAAATAAATAACTATTCATGAATAAATTTCTTAAGGGAAACTCGTCCAGAAGACAATGAAATTAATAAAGCGTACCACTGAGGAACTGTTGTAACTTAAATAACTATTCCTGAATAAATTTCTAAAGGGAAAATGCTCCATAAGACAGTGAAATGAATAAAGCGTACCACCGTGGCACTGTCATAACATAAATGACTATTCCTGAATAAATTTCCTAAGGGAAAATACTCCAGAAGACAGTGAAATGAATAAAGCGTACCACTGAGGCACTGTCGTAACATAGATAACTATTCCTGAATAAATTTCCTAAGGGAAAATGCTCCAGAAAACAGTGAAATTAATAAAGCATACCACTGAGGCACTGTCGTAACATAAATAACTATTCCTGAATAAATTTCCTAAGGGAAAATGCTCCAGAAGACAGTGAAATGAATAAAGTATACCATGAGGCACTGTCGTAACATAAATAACTAATCCAGAATAAATTTCTGAAGGGAAAATGCTCCAGAAGACAGTGAAATGAATAAAGCATACCACTGAGGCACTGTCGTAACATAAATAACTATTCCTGAATAAATTTCCTAAGGGAAAATGCTCCAGAAGACAGTGAAATGAATAAAGTATACCATGAGGCACTGTTGTAACATAAATAACTAATCCAGAATAAATTTCCTAAGGGAAAATGCTCCAGAAGACAGTGAAATGAATAAAGCATACCACTGAGGCACTGTCGTAACATAAATAACTAATCCAGAATAAATTTCTGAAGGGAAAATGCTCCAGAAGACAGTGAAATGAATAAAGCATACCACTGAGGAACTGTTGTAACATAAATGAATATTCCTGAATAAATTTCTTAAGGGAAAACTCTCCAGAAGACAGTGAATAGAATAAAGCGTACCTCTGACGCCACTTTTGATGACGAATTAAGTAAATGGTTCCTTTATCTTAAACGTATTCCAAATAAAAAATTCGAAGAGAGAATCTACAGTACTTTAACCCTAGAATAAAAAATAAAAAAAAATAAAATAAAATAAAAAAAAAAAAGGAATTTCCTTCTTATTACATAATCTCCCCGAAAGAGGAATCAGATTCTAAATCACTTCAACGTATGTTTGGAATCCTTAAGCGACAACACTCATTGAAAACGGAAAATACTCCAAAAGCCTCTTACTTCATTTTTCCTGCGACATTTTTTTTTCATCTGAACATTTCCTCTTTTCTGTTTATATATCTGCGCCTTTAGCTTTTTTTCTTTATGAAGAGTCACCGGTTAAATGGATGAGTTTTTGGTAGAATAGTTCTATATAAGGGTTTGTTAAAATGTCAATGGAAAATGCGAATACGAATAAGAGCTGATGGAACGGATGTTTTCGTAAAAACAAAGAATATTTCACTTTGAAATGCGACAAGTTTATTAAATAATGAGAATGATTTTTATACACAATGCTAGACAAGCAATAGTCGAGACCCCGCTTTCAAAATAATATACACTTAAAAGTTTGCATTAAAAAACGGTAAATGTCTGGCAACATATATTCCAGGATTTTTACCGTTTTAAAAACGGATATATTGACGTAAAGGTGTGATATTACGATCACGAACCCCTAAAAGATAATAACAAAGTAGGGTAAAATTATGGTCGCCTGTATTTTACTGAAATACGGTTAAGCACAGTATATTTTTACGTAGAATTTCCGATTAAAATTACTGTTTTTTCTAACAGTGTAGCCTTCGTAACAATAACGTATTAGTAGTTGAGTGTAAATGTACTGTATATAAATTATTACTCTCTTCATTAACGATTCATTGGATGGATGTTTTAAATAAGGGCATTAGATAGATGAACTCCTTTCAAAGTTAATGAAGATTAGAGTCATAAAATTTCCAATAGATATGGAATTTTTGGAAATTTATTTTTCTGAGAATTCGTCATCCTATCCAGGAGCTTATGACTGGGAACAGATATTTCCAGTCCAATATATCCTCCATTGCCGTTTCATAAGAGAGGAAACACTACGATAATCTCTTTTTCCAACGTAGCAATTATTTCAACAGTAATTCTTTAGAAATGACTCATTTAACTTTCAATGAGGGCCATTGTCGATTTAATTTTTTCCTCACTGAAATAGCTTTTTTATTAAAATGTACTAGAGAAAAGTCTTACGGTTTTTTAAAAGAGTATCCACGAATGAATTTGGTTTTGACATTTGAGCAAAAAAAGTGTTTACGAAACTGTTCTTATGACATAGCTCGGAAAACACTTAGAAAACTGTCGCCTAGGAATATTTCCCTAACGGTAATAAAACAGGAATTTCAATTTTTCTATTATAACACGAAAATTTGTGGTGTAAGCACTTGGGTTCTTTTACTTCATGATCTGGAATTTATCCAGTTGAACTAAGCAAAACCTATGATTTCATATCATGTTCCATTTTACTAGCATATACAGTAGATTTAGATATTTAGATTAGTTTTGTCACTATTAATTACTCAGATTCACGATTTGGGATTTTTCTCGTTAAACTAACCAGAACTCACGTTTTCCTATTACGAACCCAGATATTCAGAATTAGTTTGTTTTCACTATTTTCTGAGAAAGTATTATTTCAATGGTTATGAAATACTTTTCATTTTTACAGTGTTTTTTAATATCTGGTCGGCCCTTGCCATTTCGTAATTACTGCTGGATTCCAGGGCAGCAGAGCACTTAACTTGCAAGTAGAGTGCCTTAGTCACAAGGACTCAAGATGCCTTATTATGGCATCGAGTGGCTGGGTTAGGAGGCAATTACCTTTTAACCAGTGTTCTCAGAGATGATGTTTCACAGTTTAGCTCGTCTATTTCGCAGAGATATCACACTCCATTTACTTTCGAATCTAATTTTTATCATTTCTATCAAGACTGGCTTTAATCAGAGCTTAAGGACGCTTCTAGATCCTTTTATTATCATCATTACTGGCCAAGCTACAACCCTAAATGGGAGAGCAGAATGCTACACTACGAGGACTAAGAGGGAAAGGAACTCAGTGCGGAAAGTAATTAAAAAACTAACGCGTAAATTATAAATGAGAAATAATGAAAAATCCAAATGCATTAATATCAGTAACAACGGTAAATAACTAAGTTATATATAAACATTGAAACGAGACTTATGTGATCCTGTCCAACGTAAAATCATTTGTAATAAGTTCACAAGACCCATTGATTCCACTACCAGTTTAGACAGATAATTTCATAATCTGGTCACAGCTGGAATAAAACTTCTAGGAAATCGTTTAGCATAGGGTCTTATGACGGAGAAGACAGGACTGTTAGAATTAATTACATAACCTAATACTACATAAATGATGGTACAGTCTTAATATATAGGATGGTCAGAATTATGAAAAATCTTGTGCATTATGAACAAAAAATTAGCTGATCGACGTTGATAAATATCAATATCCAATTGACTGCCAGGTTTTGTACAACAAAATATATTAGTCAGCAGCTGAAGACCCGAGAGGAGAATAATGCTCAAAATATGATAGAATGAAAGAATTAAAAACATTCCTCAGGATAGATTGAACTCCAAAAAATATTAGAAGACTTTTTCAATGTGGCCGTTTTTTTGTGCAATATAAGAAAGACCAGATGTATTTCTCAAAGTAAATTTGCTATCAAGAATGACTCCAAAAATTTCAAATGATTTGTACAGTATACAGCTAAAGAGATATCGTCAATGCAAAGATCTAAATGTTTAGCCACAGTCCTTGACCTGCTTACAATTAGTTATACTTTGAGTTTTATTAGGGGTTAATTTCATTCACCATACTTTACACCAAGGACTAATTTTAACTAGATTTCTATTAACGGATATTGCAACCCCAGATCTACATTCAAGGAATGGAATTGAGGCAAAAAGAGTAGCATCATCTCCATAAACAACAAGGTTGTTTTTTATAAGCCAGCCATATATCGAGTAATGGGTCAAGAACACTACCGTGTGGAACACCAGATACTGTATTCTTTTTATCACTATGGTTCCGCGCAACAACTACTCGTTGTAATCTATTATTTAAGAATTCAATAAAGATGCTAAGAAAAGACCTACCAGTTCCCATCTGTAACGAGAATCTGTTATTACTAACCTGCGAAAAATAATATAACTTAGGAACTAAGAAATCAGCTGTCTTCATTAAGAAGAAACGTATGGAAAATACCTTATGGTTTGTATAAACATTTGTCGAGAATTTGTCGAGTGATTAAATTTTGTGAATTTTATAAACAGAAGATTTAATTTTGGCATAGATGGTAAAGGTAAATATGATACCAGAATATTGTAGAAAAGCTCTCAGCCTAAGAGCTTTACAAGAGAATGCTCTACAAAAATAGAAAAAATAAAATTCCCTCGACTGATTCTCAGTTCCTCTTGTCAACTAATTTTACACTCGAACCTTCTTATCTGTCCATCATCGTAACTGTTCCATTTTGTCTAGAGAATAGCTGTATTCAATTTCCCGCTGACTCAATTTCATCAAGAAATCTAAGAGATCTAAACCAAGAACAAAACGAGGCTACCATTTTTTCTTTTATTTTATTCTCAGTCTCTTACTTTCTATTTCATATTTATCTTTAAATAATAAAGGTTTTCTTGCCTTAATCCAAGAAAAACAGCAGGTGATTTATAACGTTAAAAGATAATTTGAACCATAACAAGTTTGAATAATCAAAGTAGGAAGCTTTTTGTTCTTCTCGACGTTTCCTAAAGGCTAAAATATCGTTAAGAATTTGAACAAAATTAGAAAATAAACTGATGCATACTACAAGAATCTGGTAATGGCAATTTACCCTAGTCAAAAACTTACTAACGTTTGTAATACGCAGTTACTAATGATATTCCCTTAAATATCAGATTTAGGATTACCACTTTTCTTAAGAAAAGAGGTTATGCCTTATCTGAACAATATTAAAAATTCCATTTGATTACCAAATGTAATGGGAAATTCCACTGTAATTTATAATCGTTTTGCCGAGTACAGAGGAAATTGATCACACAATCTGTAGTGGGAAGTAAAAAGAAAGTATTCATCCAATACTGCAAATAGTTGTGGAAATTGAAAGCATTGAATAATTGGAAGAAACTTTAAATAAATAGTTTAATGAGCGTTAAAGGAACAAATGGACTTGCAATATCCTTTCTTCCACGAATAAGTTGTGGAAATTGAAAGTATTGAATAATTGGAAGAAACTTTAAATAAATAGTTTAAGGAGCGTTAAAAGGAACAAATGAACTTGCAATATTCTTTCTTCCACAATTAAGTTGTGGAAATTGAAAACATTGAATAATTGGAAGAAACTTTCAATAAATAGTTTAATGAGCGTTAAAATGAGCAAACGGCCTTGCAATTTTCTTTCCTCTTTCCTCTCTTCCACAGTATTTCATCAATGTTTACACGTTAACTCCTTATTACTAACTTGTGTTTCGTAGGCTGGGAAACTCATTTCATTCTGACCTGTATAGGTTAACTTTATTACATAAAATCAAAAGAAGTACTAACAAAACATTAAAGAAAGTAAATTGATCAATATCATCCGCAGGAAATTCAAGGTAATACATTTAGTGGTTTAAATCAATATTTATCGTTGATGTGTACAATAACTCTCAAAAAGATGAGTGATTATTTATATTAAAAAAAATGACGCACTACCTCTCAATAGCAATGTACAATGGATGAGTTAATGAAGGTATAGCAAGTTTGATAATGGTAAATTACCAACTTACCGTCAAATATATAAAGACTTGCACAACAAAAGTTTCATTTTTTTATAAAAAATCCCTCTCACACACAGATATATATATATATATATATATATATATATATATATATATATATATATATATATATATATATATATATATATAAGTAGGAATAAAATAGTCAATGCTGCTATCATCATCTTTATTCGGGAGCTTTCGACATAACATATGTCATCTTCAGCCTATCTGCAATTATCATATGTAAAATTAATAAAATCATCCTAAGTACATAGTTAGGAAGATACACTTTCATGAATTAATCAACTAGTTCTAAAATCAACCAATCAAGGAACATAAAACCTTAAAAAAAAAAAAAAAAAACTTATTACACACAACTATATAAAAGACTTAACTAATATAACTAGTCACCCGCAGGAGATGATGACCACCCATCCAGACCAGCAACCCACAGACCACACGGATCAATGGATCACCGGTAACTGAACAGGTAAGCCCTCATTCAAGCTGGGTTTTGTCTTAAAAATATATAAAGACTCCAAGATTCTCAGCTGGCTGACGTTACTATGTCTGTCCGTAATTTTGAAATTTTCAATAGAAATGGTATGACCAGATTTAAATGCGTGGTCATAAATAGCGGACATTGGTTTTTTACTTAACGGTATTTTGGTTCTTACTGATCTCCCCATGTGCTCCGAAATCCTACACTGAAGCTGTCTAGACGTGCTTCCAGTGTAGCACTCATTACAGAGTGCACATTGAAAAGTGTATATGACACCGGAACACAAGGGAGTAGGTAGACTCTTCTTATATTTAAACAGTGAGCCAACTGAGAACTTGTTAGTAAAAATTAATTTTAAATCTATGTGGGGATAACATTTCCCCACAACACTCATAACCTCTGTTCTTAGTCTCTCCGAAACATAACCATAGTACGGAAAGGAGACATATAACTTTTTCTTACTGACTGTTTGAATTGTTAAATTTTGACTGTAAACTTTATCTAAAAACTTCTTGACTTGATTATAATAGAGGTTCAGAGGGAACCCATTGGTAATAAAAAATGATTTTAGAAATTTTTCTTCCTCATGAAACCCCAGATAAGTTGAACATACATGATAACATCTATATAACAGTGTTTTTATCGAATTAATTTTGTAGATTTTTGGTTCGGAGCTTAAAAAATGAGTGCTTAGTCCGGTAAAAGTGTTTTTTCGAAATACTGAGGTCTCAAAGGTATTATGTTTCCGAGAGACCAAGACATCGAGAAAAGGCAAAGAATCATCCTGTTCATTTTCTTTCGTAAATCTTATGTTACGA
>NC_090728.1:147801591-147806591 GCF_036898095.1 Palaemon carinicauda
ACGATATCTCCTACTTTTGTCAGTTTGTGCGAGATGGGACGATATCTACTTTTTCTATCAACAACTTGATGAATAAGAGTACCTAAAAATTCACTATGGTAGGTATCTAACAATGCATCTCGGACTTTACATAATTTTATATAATTTTTAGAAATATCTGAAACATGACAATTGGCAGGATGAAAATCTGGATCCTTTGGAAAAGGCTGTAACTCAGGAATCAAATTTAGTGAAGTCAACTCATATCCTCTGATGAGCTGTTCAGGTGTTTTAGGCTCTGGTACATAATCAATATAGTCATCTCTTAAAGCCTCTTTAAAGGCTATCGGTCGTCTGTTAACGAGATGTATGATATAACACACAAGAAATTCGAAGTCATAAAATGAAAGTACATTGTTTTTGATAGCTCCAAAGACTAATCGTTTTACCATCTTAACACATACTTCGACCAAAAAACCCAGCTGACTGCAACCCTTAAAATATTGCTGAAAGGATAAAGGTTTCACACAGTTTTCTTCAAAATACAATCTAGTCTGAGAGTCATTAATGAAAGAGCTTATAATATTAGCACCTGCTACCAACTGCGTTCCTAAATCACTGATACACAACTGGGGTATGCCATATTCAAAACAATGTAATTGGAAAGCTCCAAGAAAATCTGATACATTCAAACTTCTGCAGACCTTTATATTAATGGCCCCTGACCAAGTACAAGTTCTGCACAATAACCATATTTTCTGTGTCACCTTTTCATTTTTGACGTTGAAAGGTCATAAATAGTCAACAAAAACCTTTGCAAAGGGAACTGTAGGAGGATCTGATCGGAAGTCTTTATATGAATTTTGATTTGATTTTATGGTACGATTATTAAATCTTCGACAATGAACGCATTACTTGAGAGCTTTTTTGACAACTGAAAAATGTTTAGGAATATAGTAATACCTTCTAAGCTCAGTTAACACAGAATAACAACCCGAATGTAACAATTTTACATGTGCGTCCCAAATTATCAACTTTGTTAAATGACTGTCTGGATGTAATAGCACTGGAAATTTGACGTTAATATTATAATTCCACTTCTTGAACTTACTTTCCACTCTTAAAATACTCTGTTCATCCATAAATAAATTTAGCTGCGTTATGTGGCCGCGGGGGCATAAAACAATTAGAATAGCGCCAACGTTATCCCTGCGTGTCGTAAGAGGCGACTAAAAGGGACGGGACGAGGGGGCTGGGAACCCCCTCTCCTGTAAAAGTATCCTGTGAGACAGCAACAAAGAGATGGAGCTGGGGGGAGGGTGACTGCTCCCCGCACTCTAGTTTTGGGGTGTTTGAATGTGCGTGGATGTAGTACGATAGAAAGTAAAAGATGTGAGATTGGAAGTATGTTTAGAAGTAGAAGGATGGATGTATTGGCCTTGTGTGAGACAAAGATGAAAGGAAAGGGTGAAGTGATGTTTGGTGAAATGTCTGGTAGAGTGTCTGGGATTGAAAGGGGAAGAGCGAGAGAGGGTGTGGCTTTATTGTTGAGTGAATGGATGACAGGTAAAGTAGTGGAATGGAAGGAGATATCATCTAGGTTAATGTGGGTAAGGGTTAGGTTGGGTAGGGAATGTTGGGCGTTTGTCAGTGCGTATGGGCCAGGTAGTGAGAAAAGTGAAGAAGAGCGGAATGAGTTCTGGAATGAATTAACTAGGTGTGTAGAAGGACTGGGTAGAAGGAATTATGTAGTTGTTATGGGTGACTTAAATGCTAGAGTGGGTGCTGGAGAGGTAGAAGGTGTCATTGGGAAATATGGCGTACCAGGTGAAAATGAGAGTGGTGAGAGACTGGTAGATATGTGTGTTGAACAAGAGATGGTAATAAGTGCTAGCTTTTTTAAAAAGAAAGATAAAAATAAGTATACATGGGTAAGAGTGGCAAATGGAAGAGTAGTAGAAAGGGCATTAATGGATTATATGTTGTTAACTAAAAGAATGTTTGGAAGATTGAAAGACGTGCACGTGTTTAGGGGTATGGCTAACGGTATGTCTGATCATTTTTTGGTGGAAGGAAAATTAGTTGTAGCAAAAGAGTGGGGGAATAGAGTAGGTGGATGTAAAAGGGAGCTAGTGAGGGTTGAAGAGCTAATAAAACCGGGGGTAAAAAGTAAATATCAGGAAAGGTTGAAAATGGCATATGACGAGGTGAGAGTAAGAGAAACTGGTAATTTAGAGGAGGAGTGGAAGTTAGCAAAAGAAAATTTTGTTGGGATTACAAGTGATGTATGTGGCAAGAAGGTTGTTGGAGGCAGCATGAGGAAGGGCAGTGAATGGTGGAATGAAGGAGTGAAGGTAAAAGTGGAAGAGATAAAGAGGGCTTTTGAAGAATGGCTGCAGAGTAATAGTATAGAGAAGTATGAAAAATATAGAGAGCAAAAGGTGGAAGTAAAGCGCAAGGTAAGTGAGGCAAAGAGGGCAGCTGACCTGAGGTGGGGTCAGGGACTGGGTCAGTCATATGAAGAGAATAAGAAGAAGTTTTGGAAAGAAGTGAAGAGAGTAAGGAAGGCCGGCGCAAGAATTGAAGAGACAGTGAAAGATGGAAATGGAAGGTTGTTAAAAGGAGAGGAGGCAAGGAAAAGGTGGGCGGAATATTTTGAAAGTTTGCTGAATATTGAGGATGATAGGGAGGCAGATATAATTGCGGTTCCAGGTGTTGAGGTGCCAGTGATGGGAGATGAGAATGAGAGAGAGATTACAATAGAGGAAGTGAGGAGAGCACTAGATGAAACGAGAGTAGGAAAAGCATCGGGTATGGATGGTGTGAAAGCTGAGATGTTGAAGGAAGGGGGTGTGACTGTACTTGAATGGTTGGTGAGATTGTTTAATGTGTCTTTTGTGTTGTCAATGGTACCAGTAGATTGGGTCTGTGCATGTATTGTACCACTATATAAGGGTAAGGGAGATGTGCATGAGTGTTGTAATTCAAGAGGTATTAGTTTGTTGAGTGTAGTTGGAAAAGTGTATGGTAGAATACTGATTAATAGGATTAAGGATAAAACAGAGAATGCAATCTTGGAAGTACAGGGTGGTTTTAGAAAAGGTAGGGGTTGTATGAATCAGATTTTTACAGTTAGGCAGATATGCGAGAAATATTTAGCAAAAGGTAAGGAGGTGTATGTTGCGTTTATGGATCTGGAGAAAGCATATGATAGAGTTGATAGGGAAGCAATGTGGAATGTGATGAGGTTATATGGAGTTGGTGGAAGGTTGTTGCAAGCAGTGAAAAGTTTCTACACAGGTAGTAAAGCATGTGTTAGAATAGGAAATGAGGTGAGCGATTGGTTTCCGGTGAGAGTGGGGCTGAGACAGGGATGTGTGATGTCGCCCTGGTTGTTTAACTTGTATGTTGATGGAGTGGTGAGAGAGGTGAATGCTAGAGTGCTTGGACGAGGATTAAAACTGTTAGGCGAGAATGATCATGAATGGGAGGTAAATCAGTTGTTGTTTGCGGATGATACTGTACTGGTAGCAGACACAGAAGAGAAGCTTGACCGACTAGTGACAGAATTTGGAAGGGTGTGTGAGAGAAGGAAGTTGAGAGTTAATGTGGGTAAGAGTAAGGTTATGAGATGTACGAGAAGGGAAGGTGGTGCAAGGTTGAATGTCATGTTGAATGGAGAGTTACTTGAGGAGGTGGATCAGTTTAAGTACTTGGGGTCTGTTGTTGCAGCAAATGGTGGAGTGGAAGCAGATGTACGTCAGAGAGTGAATGAAGGTTGCAAAGTGTTGGGGGCAGTTAAGGGAGTAGTAAAAAATAGAGGATTGGGCATGAATGTAAAGAGAGTTCTATATGAGAAAGTGATTGTACCAACTGTGATGTATGGATCGGAGTTGTGGGGAATGAAAGTGATGGAGAGACAGAAATTGAATGTGTTTGAGATGAAGTGTCTGAGGAGTATGGCTGGTATATCTCGAGTAGATAGGGTTAGGAACGAAGTGGTGAGGGTGAGAACGGGTGTAAGAAATGAGTTAGCGGCTAGAGTGGATATGAATGTGTTGAGGTGGTTTGGCCATGTTGAGAGAATGGAAAATGGCTGTCTGCTAAAGAAGGTGATGAATGCAAGAGTTGATGGGAGAAGTACAAGAGGAAGGCCAAGGTTTGGGTGGATGGATGGTGTGAAGAAAGCTCTGGGTGATAGGAGGATAGATGTGAGAGAGGCAAGAGAGCGTGCTAGAAATAGGAATGAATGGCGAGCGATTGTGACGCAGTTCCGGTAGGCCCTGCTGCTTCCTCCGGTGCCTTAGATGACCGCGGAGGTAGCAGCAGTAGGGGACTCAGCAGTATGAAGCTTCATCTGTGGTGGAAATGTGGGAGGTTGGGCTGTGGCACCCTAGCAGTACCAGCTGAACTCGGCTGAGTCCCTGGTTAGGCTGGAGGAACGTAGAGAGTAGAGGTCCCCTTTTTGTCTTGTTTCTTGTTGTTGTCGGCTACCCCCCAAAATTGGGGGAAGTGCCTTTGGTATATGTATGTATGTATGATCGGAGGAATCTCTTTCTTGGAATTCATACCAGTTTGAAAGTAAGAATATACCTCAGGGAAATGCTTACATTGTTCAACGTGAAACAAATGACTCAGAGAGGAGGCAAAATAGTTAGTAACTGGAGAACAAGGAATTCCTGCCTTTAATTTCCACTTGTGTAAGGCCAAAAATACTTTACGATGAACTAGTAGAAGTCTCCTTAAACAAGAGTAACTTTCCAAATCAACAAGGTAGTTTAAATTTTCGGTAGCACAAATTAAGGGAGACGAATGAATCTCCGTGGCGACCTCAAATGCTGGGAGAGTAATCGACAATTCAGGGACTTCGGTCAAGCTAATGTCTGGGCCTGTAAAAATACAAGACTTAAGGAGCTGATTATACGATACACATCTAGTAATTAAGTCTGCAGGGTTATTCTTACCAGGAATGAAATTAAACTTGACAGGATAGATTTCACACAATCTCTGTATATTATTAA
>NC_090728.1:147811591-147814091 GCF_036898095.1 Palaemon carinicauda
TGTATTTATGTGTATATTTATATATATACATATATATTTATATATGTACATATATATTATGTAATATACATTATATATATATATATATATATATATATATATATATGTATATATATATATATATATATATATATATATATATATATATATATATTCATATTCATATATATATATATATATATATATATATCAATGTATATTATATATATATGAATATATATACAGTATTTAATGTATATTATATATTGTATATATATGAATATATATGTTTAATGAATATTTTTTATACATTATATAATTATATATATATATATATATATATATATATATATATATATATAAAATATATATCAAATATATATATTCATATATGTATATATATATATATATATATATATATAAATATATATATATAATGTATATATATAATATACATTAAATATATATATTCATATACATATATATATATATATATATATATATATATATATATATATATATACATAATGTATATATAATATACATTAAATATATATATATATATATATATATATATATATATATATATATATTTAATGTATTATATGTATATATATATATATATATATATATATATATATATATATATATATATATATATATATATATATATATATTGAGATGGTAGCTAGACGAGGACACCCTCATCTCTCCTAAATTATTCACAGCATGCCTATAAGACGTTTTTGGGAATGCTGAAATGTAGGACTGAAAATGAATATGAGTAAAACTAAGATAATGTTCAATGAAAATGCACACACACAGGAAATAAGTGGTATTGTGGTACCTTTAGAAATTGTTAATGAATATTCGTACTTAGGAGAGAGCATATTTTTTATCAAGACATGAGATCGAAATTAAGAGAGTTTTAAGCATAGGATGGAGGGGTTTTGATATACAAAATAAGGTTATGAAAAGAAATATGCCATGCCATTTCTCTAGAATGAAATATATCTAATCAGATGGTCCTACCAGTATTAACTTTTGCATCAGAAATTTGGAGTCTTAATAAAGCCTTAGAACATAAGATAGTTACAACTCAAAGAGCTATGGAATGAATAGCGATGTGAATAACACTAAGACTTAAATACAGCAACACTGATTTACGGGAGCGCACCAAAGTACAGGATATTCTAACATCATTTCCGTAAGAGATAAAAGAATGAACAATCATTTCCAACTTTGTTTGTTGAAGATGAGTTCTCTTAACGTCTCTTTGTTTGCGGGAGATGACACCTCCCTCACTTCTCGCGATTCCTTTGAGACTAAAAGAAAGGCGGGTGGAGATGGATGATCGCTTGCTCGGTGGAATAACTCAATAAATAGAGACACAAAGACAACTGCCATTCACTATAGACAATTCTTTTTAGCGAGGCAGATTTGCACCGGCTCGCAGCGGTGCCCTTTTAGCTCAGAAAAGTTTCCTGCTCGCTGATTGGTTGGACAAGATAATTCTAACCAATCAGATTGCAGGAAACTTGTTCGAGCTAAAAGGGCACCGCTGCGAGTCGGTGCAAATAAGCCTCATTAAAAAAAAATGAGTATAGTCACAGATCTATCTGAAAATGATTTCATTTGAAGATCGGGTGTAGTTTGAAAGGAGTGTTGCTCTCTAAAGAGAAAATATTGATAGATAAACTTAGACATTTATCATGTTTGCTATACTGCTTCCCAAAATTAACATGTGTAAATTGATAATGACATTCCTCTCCGACTGTTTTAGGTCATGAAGTGTATTAGGTTCCTTCGAATATTTTCCAATCAAGTCAATATCTTCTTAGTACTTTTTATCCTATCCATACAATGGACCACATATTTGGTGGGTGTGAACAGGGGCCAATCTGTAGAGATTTGGACCTTTACGAATATAATAAGGTAGCTATGTAGTGGATACAATGTTGGGGCGATAAGATATGATGATGAATATACTTAAGATTATGAATCAAAAATGGTAAATGCCTGGCAATATTTATTCCAGGATTTTTACCGTTTTAAAAACGGATTTATTGACGTAAAGGAGTGATATTACGGTCACCAACCCGTAAATAGAGAGTAACAAAGTATGGTAAAACTACGGTCGCCTGTATTTTACTGAAATACGGATGTAAACAGTATATTTCTTTAAGGAAAATTTCCGATTAAAATTTTTTTTTTTTTTTTTTTTTTATCAAAGACAAATAAGATAATGCCAGAAATGATGTAACTAAGGAGAAGACAGGATAACTAAACAAAAGAATATTCTTAAATACATATCTAAAATTAACACATCAAATTAAGTTAATCGTGCAAAATAGAAAGATACATTCATCCATAACAACAATATTCATATGAATTTCAAGTTGGAAAACTTCGTTGTAATAAAAAATATGGAAGTCAGCTTTTCTCTCCGGAAGACTGATCAATTTACTGCCGATGCAGAGCAGTAACTTATACGGCCTTCCATCACCGGATTCCCTTAGTA
>NC_090728.1:147819091-147821591 GCF_036898095.1 Palaemon carinicauda
AAGCTTATAATGCGCAGGAATGGTGCGCAGAGTAGAACTCTCGAGACAACAGTGCTGCCAGTCATTTATTCCATAAACATCAGTCATTGTTGGCTTTTCTCAGAAAGTGCTTTTTTTAGAAAAGTTTTCTTAGAAAGTGCTTTACTTAGAGATTATTTTACTCAAAAAGTGCTTTTCTTAGAAGGTGCTTTACTCAGAAAGTGCTTTTATTAGAAAGTGCTCTACTCAGAAAGTGCCTTACTTAGAAAGTTCTTTACTTAGAAAGTGCTTTACTTAGAAAGTGCTCTTCCTAAAAAAAGCTTTTCTTGGAAAAAGCTTTTCTTAGAGAAAGCTTTTCTTAGAAAAAGCTTTTCTTAGAAAGGGCTTTTCTCAGAAAGTGCTTTTCTTAGAAGGGTCTTTTCTTAGAAAGTGCTTTACTTAGAAAGTATTTCACTTAGATAGTGCTTTACTTAGAAAGTGCTTTTCTTAGAAAGTACTTTACTTAAGTGTTTTTCTTAGAAAGTACTTTTCTTAGAAAGAGCTTTTCTTAGAAAGTATTTTACTTAGAAAGTGCTTTTCTTAGAAAGTATTTTACTTAGAAAGTGCTTTCTTAGAAATTATTTTACTTAGAAAGTGCTTTCTTAGAAAGTATTTTACTTAGAAAGTGCTTTTCTTAGTTAGTGGTTTACTTAGAAAGTGCTTTTCTTATAAAGTATTTTACTTAGAAAGTGCTTTTCTTAGAAAGTATTTTACTTAGAAAGTGCCTTTCTTAGATAGTGCTTTACTTAGAAAGTGCTTTTCTTAGATAGTGCTTTACTTAGAAAGTGTTTTTCTTAGAAAGTGCTTTACTTAGAAAGTATTTTACTTAGAAAGTGATTTTCTTAGAAAGTATTTTACTTAGAAAATCCTTTTCTTAGAAAGTACTTTACTTAAGTGTTTTTCTTAGAAAGTACTTTTTTTAGAAAGAGCTTTTCTTAGAAAATACTTTACTTAGAAAGTGCTTTTCTTAGAAAGTATTTTACTTTGAAAGTGATTTTTTAGAAAGTATTTTACTTAGAAAGTGCTTTACTTAGGTAAAGCACTTTCTAAGTAAAAAAGTGCTTTACTTGGAAAGTGCTTTCTTAGAAAGTATTTTACTTAGAGAGTGCTTTTCTTAGAAAGTATTTTACTTAGAAAGTATTTTACTTAGATAGTTCTTTCTTAGAAAGTATTTTACTTTGAAAGTGCTTTTTTAGAAAGTATTTTACTTAGAAAGTGCTTTTCTAAGTTAGTGGTTTACTTAGAAAGTGCTTTTCTTATAAAGTATTTTACTTAGAAAGTGCTTTTCTTAGTGCTTTACTCAGAAAGTGTTTTTCTTAGAAAGTGCTTTACTTAGAAAGTATTTTACTTAGAAAGTGCTTTTCTTAGAAAGTATTTTACTTAGAAAGTGCTTTTCTTAGAAAGTGCTTTTCTTAAAAAGTATTTTACTTAGGAAGTGCTTTTCTTAGAAAGTATTTCACTTAAAAAGTGCTTTTCTTAGATAGTGCTTCACTTAGAAAGTGTTTTTCTTATAAAGTACTTTATTTAAGTGTTTTTCTTAGAAAGTGCTTTACTTAGAAAGTGCTCTTCTTGGAAAAAGCTTTTCTTAGAATGTGTTTTTCTTAGAAACTGCTTTTCTTAGAAAGAGCTTTTCTTAGAAAGCACTTTACTTGAGTGTTTTTCTTAGAAAGTACTTTTCCTAGAAAGTGCTTTTCTTAAAAAGAGCTTTTCTTAGAAAAATCTTTTCTTAGAAAGTTCTTTTCTTGGGAAGTACTTTACTTAGAAAGTGCTTTACTTAGAAAGTGCTTTTCTTAGGAAGTATTTTACTTAAAAAGTGCTTTTCTTTGAAAGTATTTTAAATAGAAAGTCCTTTTCTTACATAGTTCTCCACTTAGAAAGTGCTTTACTTATAAAGTGCTCTTTTTTAGATAGTTCTTTACTTAGAAAGTGTTTTTCTTAGATAGTGCTTTACTTAGAAAGTGTTTTTCTTAGATAGTGCTTTAAATAAAAAGTGTTTTTCTTAGATAGTGTTTTACTTAGAAAGTTTTTTTCTTAGATAGTGCTTTACTTAGAAAGTGTTTTTCTTAGAAAGTGTTTTTCTTAGAAAGTACTTTACTTAAGTGTTTATCTTAGAAAGTGCTTTACTTAGAAAGTGCTCTTCTTAGAAAGTGTTTTTCTTACCAGGGTCTTTTCTTAGAAAGTACTTAAGTGTTTTTCTTAGAAACTGCATTTCTTAGAAAAAGCTTTTCTTAGAAAGTGCTTTTCTTAGAAAGTGCTTTCCTTAGAAAGTGCTTTCCTTAGAAAGTGCTTTCCTTAGAAAGTGCTTTCCTTAGAAGTACTTTCCTTAGAAAGTGCTTTTCTTAGAAGTACTTTCCTTAGAAAGTGCTTTTCTTTTACCTATATTGATATTTTGTTCAAAGTTCAATACGAAAATGATAATAAGGTGGTACGAATAAATGATCCAAAAGATTAGAATGGGTACTTCAGATAAAAGTACTAAGGA
>NC_090728.1:147826591-147839091 GCF_036898095.1 Palaemon carinicauda
GCAATTGTCCCCTTTATTAGTAAAAAACAAAAAAAAGACGACGAAGTTTTTTTTCCCGTTACAACATTACTTTGCCACTGTCACCTTGGTGCTAATTAATTTTTCTGCAAAAGACACAGATTCCCACAAAATGACAATAATCTATGTTTAATTACTGAATTGAGGATAAACCATACGTATGGCAAAATCCACAACATAATCCCAGGTCATTAATACATACAAGTGACATCAAAATTATCCTATATTCCTTATACGGTTCTCTCTTTAACACCCCCCCCCCCCCAAAAAAAAAAAAAATACACCAGAAAGATACATTTTTCCCAATACCCCTTACCTCTGATCACTCCTATTGAAAGATAGTAACCTATTTAAAGCTTCTGTTAATCGTCATATGTCATGGCTATATGCATATATATGAATAAATATCTGTGAATAGGTCTGTCTATCAATATATCTATCTATCTGAGTCTGTGGCTATCCAACTTTCTATCAATTTATCTATATTTATTTCTATATATCTTTATATATATATATATATATATATATATATATATATATATGTGTGTGTGTATATATATATATATATATATATATATATATATATATATATATATATATATATATATCAAGGGAAAATTATACGTGTATATATAAACAATAAACCACAAGGCAAATGAAATTACTAAGCGAATCCTTACCCTGTTTCACATTTATCCGAGGCTTAATCTAAAGGACTGGTACATTGCTACACATTTTTACAATATATATATGGCATTGTGAGAGTACAAACATAGGTAAAAATATTTGTAGAACAAAGTTTCAGAAAAAATATCTAACCAGTGTTTTCAACAAGGGACGGCATATTTCCCTGGTGTTTTGTTCTACAAATGTTTTCATGTATGCGTTTTCTCTCATTGTTCCATATCGTAAAAATCTATTATTGTATGAATCCTGTGGATGGAATCTTTTTTAGATGAGGCTGAAAACCTGTCAGGATTCCTTTAGTATTTTAATTTGTAATCGTCGTTTATTGCATTTCAGCATCTCGAGTTCCTTCGAGTTTTAAGCATAAACACACACACAGATATATATATATACATACATATATATATATATATATATATATATATATATATATATATATATATATATATATTTATATATAAACATCTGTGTGTGTAGGTGTGTAAGTGCGCCCGCACACGCATACATTCTTTTTATATATGTATACATAAAAACTATGTATATGTATGTGTATATATATGTATGTATGTATATATATATATACATATATTTGCATACATATATACATATATACCTATATAAATACATATATATACACACACACACACACACATATATATATATATATATATATATATATATATATATATATATATATATATATATATATATATAAAATTTCTGAGGGGTGATACATCCATGTGGTGAAAGGGTTTGTGTATTGCCATGAACAGCAAAGCTATACTGATCAGGGTCACCAATTCTAGGTTGGTTAAACAGTACAAAATAGATAAACATTATTCATGCAGAGACCTGGATGTTGAAGAACCACTATCCTTAACCTACTTACTATTATACTTTTGAGTTTTGTTAGGATTCAACTTCATGCCCCATAATTAACACCAGGCACTAATTTTATCTAGATCTGAATTAAAGGATTCAGCAACAGCAGATCTACATTCATGAGATGGAATTAATACAAAAAATGTAGCATCATCTGCATATGCAATAAGCTTGTTTTCAAGACCAAACCACATGTTATGAGTATATGGTATGAAAAGTAATGGGCCAAGAACACTACCCCGATGAACACCAGATATAACATTCCCATACTGGCTATGATGCACATCAACAATAACTCTTTGCGATTCATTACTTAAAAATTCATTACTGATGCTAAGAAACGAACCACTCACTCTAACTGTTTGAGTTTGAAAACAAGGGCCTCATGATTAACACGGTCAAAGGCAGCACTAGAATCAAGGCCAATCATACGAACTTCCTAACTACAATCTAGGAGCTTTTGTACAGGTTGGAGATCGTAAGAAGGGCATCAAATGCTCCAGGGACTTTACGAAGACCAAATTGCAAACTATGGAACAGATGATTACCTTCAACAAACCTATTAAGACGTTTTGCCAAAACTCGTTCAAAAACATTAGATAATACGGGAGTTATGGAAATTGGGTGGTAATCAGTTTTCCAAGGGCTAAAGGCTCCTCTTGCTAACTTGCGTAAGATAACAGATAACTTTGGGTGCTAAGAAATCTACAAGAAAAATACCATTTGGGTCTACACCTGCATAAGCATTAAGGTTCATCAAAAGAGCTTTAATTTCATGAGACCGAAAAGAAAAACTAGTTAGATTAGCCTTAGGAACACAGGAATGAAGATCAAGTTTCTCATTACTCTGCTTACTGTCAAACACATCAGCCAAAAGGGTTGCCTTTTCCTTTGGACAGTGAGTGCCAGAGCCGTCTGGTTTAAGAAAAGGAGGAACTGTTGCATCTACACCACAGATTTAAAGGTAGTACACCACTTATGCTCCAGGATTGTACCAGAGAGATTTTCTTTCATGGTTATAGTGTATTCCTTTTCCGTTGAAGCATAAACTCTCTGAGCAAAATCTGTGAGTATAGTTATTCAAAGTCAAATCTGATCTGTTACTCTTCCAAAAATGATAGGCCTCCTGCCTCTCCAAATAAGCACGTCTACAATCATCACTGAACCATAGTTTGTCTTTCCCTTGGTACCTTAGCACATATACAGTATATATATATATATATATATATATATATATATATATATATATATATATATATATATGCATATACATGTATGTACAATATATATATATATATATATATATATGCATATACATATATGTACAATATATATATATATATATATATATATATATATATATACATATATATATATATATATATATTTATTTATTTATATATTACATAGATATGTGTATATATATATTATATTAAATATATGAATGCATATATATATATATATGTGTGTGTGTATATATATATATATATATATATATATATATATATATATATATACGTATATATGTATATTTATGCATATATACATACACACACACACATATATATATATATATATATATATATATATATATATATATATATATATATAGGTGTCTCTCCATAATTATATTATAGATACGTGTTCGTATGAAAACATACTGTGAATGTATATATAATATATACAAATTTGTAGAGTATTTACATATCTTCTACAGGAAAATACACACATATATAAATACAAACATACAAACACGAAAACTGATATTTAGGCATGAAATTTCCATGTAGATAAGCACACAACTAAAGGGAGCCATGTAGCTCATGAATAGATTTAATTAGCATTGTCTTCCCGGCAGAAAAGTCCCCCCCCCCCCCCCCAGACAGGCTCAATAGAGAATGGGAAATTAACTCCCTGCAATTTTATGTCCGTATGAATAATGGTCGCAAGACGGCTACTCTGTGACACTGGAGGCGGGAAAATGGAAGGAGAATCTTTTTATGTTGTTTTTGTAAGGTCATGCGTCTTCACAAAGGCGAACGTTATATTAAACAGCAATATCATAATTAGAATTTCACTCCAGTCTGTCTTTACCAATGCAAGAAATAGACAATATACTGTCCAACCTTCAAAGCTAAATTAGTTGCAATATTTATGATATAAAACACTAGTTCTATGAAATACTTGTTTTGTAAAATACATGCTATTTAAAGTAATTACCGAGAAAATGTGTAAAACTCTGATATGACATAATCAAGGCTTTTCATATGTTTATAGAGCCCTTTCGTTGCCATGGTTACCAAATTTGATTAACTGGAGATCCTAATTACAACTGTATACTGTTTTTCCAGTAGCGAAAAATATCCAAGACTTTTGTCTTTCAGTGGACTAAAAGCAGCTACTATTCTCAGCCTACATATCGCCTTTCTTTTTTTAATAAATTCCAAATCCATGCCAAGATGACACAGGAGTTTGAGAAGTATGAAATATGTATTGCAAATGAGACTTGCAACCAATAAGTTTTTTTTCTATAAATACTGATAGAATAATAGTGTATAAAGAAACACCAAATAAAAGAACTCCCAAGTAACCATGTGAGCAACTCTTCTAGGAAAAGGACACTCCAAAATCAAACCATTGTTCTCTGTAACATGGTCTTCCACTGTCTTGGGTTAGAGTTCTCTTGCTTGAGGGTACACTCGGGCATACTATTCTATCTTATTTCTCTTCCTTTTGTTTTGTTAACGTTTTCATGGTTTATTTAGGAAATATCTATTTTGATGTTATTGTTCTTAAAATATTTGGCTTTTTCTTGTTTCCTTTTCTCACTGGGCTATTTTCCCTGATGGAGCCGCTGGGCTTATAGCATCTTGCTTTTCCAACTAGGGTTGTAGCTTAGCAAGTAATAATAATAATAATAGCCAATTTTTAAAACCCCAAAACTTTCTCTAATTAACTATGATTAGAGGCTATGAAGTGTACCAACCGTGTGGCACACAATTGTACATAATTATTTTGTATATATTATGCTTGTATCTGCGCTCTTCCCTCGTACTAAAAAGAACCTGAATGATCATGTCTCCGTTTTGCTCTGTAACAGTGTCTGTCTCTCGAACAGGTCATGTCCTGTTCCCTTGAGGTTTTGTATATAAAGAAGAGTGTTCCTTAATAAACTCAGTTGATTGCATCCTGCCTTTGAGTTCACAACTCCTCTCTCGGCCCGTCACATTGGTGACCCCGGAAGTCGACTCGCTCCCACTGCCTTCCACCCCCACCTCCCTCGCCCCTCCATCGTTGGTACTATGACGGAGACAGACTCTACTACAGCAGTTGGCGCCGCCCCATTGAAACTTTCACCGTTCGCCACCGGAGAAGCGCTTGCTTGGTTTCAGCGCTCAGAAGTCCAGTTTCGTATCAGGGGCGTGACTTGCTCAACCACCAAAGCGGATTATGTTCTCGCGGCGATACCCGAGGACACCTTCCCAGAAATATCCGACTGGCTTTGTGAACAAGAAGACACCCCAATAGCGTATGAAGCCCTAAAAACATACCTTCTGCAGCAGTACTCGCCGTCACCAGCCGCCCGTATAGCAAAGCTTTTTCAGCTCTCGCAACAACCGTTGGGGGACCAAAGGGCTTCGCTTGCCCTCAGGGAAATGACCAGTATCGCTCGCCTTCAACCTGCCGCAGATGGCTCTCCTCGTGAGGTGAACCTACTTCGTGCCCTTTGGATACGCCGTTTACCCGAACCTGTACGTGCTGCCATACCCGATGTCGATAGTTTACCCATAAAGGACTTGATGACCAAAGCTGACGCCCTTATGGACAGCCACTTCAAGACCTCCATCAACGCCTCCACCCGTGACGACGAGGATGCCTATTCAACGTCAACCGAAGCTGACATGAATGCCGTAGGACATACACGCCTACCCCGTGACGTGCCGAAGCGGCGACAAAGCCACCCACCACCCACCAATCGCTCGCGCCCCAACGAACGACTTCTACAGCCACTTACTACCTCCCATCCACCGCAGTTTTGCTACTACCACTTCAGATTCGGGGCAACCGCGAAGAAATGTGCCAAGGATTGTCAGTGGCCAAAAAACGTGTAAGTAGGCCATCGCTCGTTGCGGTGGCCTCCCATGTTTCTAATCTTTTCTTTTTACAGGATGCAGGAACGGGCGTGCGATTTTTGGTAGACACGGGTGCTTGTCGTTCTCTTTTGCCAAGGAAACTCTTCAAGGCACTACGTAGTCTGTCTACATCTGCCGACATCCGCTTGGTAGCTGCCAACGGATCTGCGATACCCACCTACGGTTACGAGAACCTCACATTATCGTTTGGAAACGGTAAATTTAATTGGAAGTTTCTCGTTGCTGACGTCACAATGCCAATCCTCGGTGCGGATTTCCTCTCTCATTTCCACCTTCTGGTCGATGTCGCCCACCGACGATTGGTCAACGCAGACTCGTACTTGTCGACACCTCTTCAACCCGCCCCCTCTAACCTCGCTCTCCACATCAGCGCACCCACGGATGCCTACCCCCACCTCCTCACGTTGTACCCGGAAGTTTTCAGTCCAGAACTTCGCCAAACGCCCACGGTTCCTGCCAAGCACGGTATTTATCACCATATCAAGACGATGGGACCCCCAGTCTTCGCAAAATTCAGACATCTGGCACCAGAACGATTGGCAGCCGTCAAACAGACGTTCGCCGAAATGGAGAAAATGGGCCTTTGCCAAAAGGCCTCCAGCCCATGGCCATCACCCGTACACATCGTTCTGAAGAAAGACGGCTCCCTCCATCCGTGCGGGGATTACAGGCGCCTGAACATGCAATCAGAACCGGATCACTACCCCCTCCCAAACATTGCCGATGTGACCTCCTACCTGTACAAAGCGAAGGTTTTCTCTATGCTCGACCTCCTGAAGGGGTATTATCAGGTGCCTATGAACCCAGAAGACATTCCCAAGACCGCCATCACCACTCCGTTTGGTACATACACCTTCAATTACTCCTGTTTTGGCCTTTGTAATGCTGGGGCAACGTTTCAACGTCTCATGGATGGCATCTTAGGGGACCTCCCTTTCTGTGTATGTTATGTGGACGACATACTTGTGTTCTCCTCCTCAAAAGAGGAACACCTCCGTCACCTGCGCATCGTGCTCAACCGCCTGCAACAAAACGGCCTTGTAGTCCGGTACGACAAGTGTACCTTTGGCGCCAACGAAGTGTCGTTCTTAGGGCACCGCATCACTCCTGAAGGAGTCCATCCCCTCCCTGAGAAGGTAGCAGCCGTTCAGAACTTCCCTGCGCCCTCGACCGTCAAAGCTCTGCAGGAATTCTTGGGCATGATCAACTATTATCACCGTTTTCTGCCAGCCATTGCCGCCACTCTTGCTCCCCTCTACGCCTCCCTCAAGGGCAAGCCAATGGACCTGAAGTGGGGTCCCCTTCAAGAAGCAGCCTTCTGCAATGCAAAGAAGGCCCTATCAACTGCTGCGGCTCTCACTTTTCCTATCCCACATGCCCCTCTCCTTCTCTCCACCGATGCCAGCGACGTCGCTATTTGTGCAGTACTCGAGCAGGTGGTCAACGGCTCGCCCCGCCCCTTCTTCAGCAGAAAACTGTCCAAGGCAGAATCGGGCTATTCTACCTTCGATCGAGAATTGCTGGCGGTGCACTTGGCTGTCTGTCACTTTCGCCATTTCTTAGAAGGTACGCCCTTCGTCATTCGCACAGACCACATGCCTCTGGTGCACGCCTTCACTCGACAGTCTGACGCCTGGTCCGCCCGTCAACGCCGACATCTCTCCGCCGTGGCTGAATACAATTGCACCCTCCAATACGTCCCTGGGAAAATGAATCCCGTTGCCGATGCCCTGTCAAGAAACACGTTGGCTGCCGTTCAACTGGGATTGGATTACAACGCCCTGGCTGAAGCCCAACAACAGGATCCAGAGTATCAAGCTTGTAGGACATCCTGCACGTCCCTCCGTTGGGAAGATTTTCCCCTCAAAGACTCCAACACTACCCTCCTCTGTGACGTCAGTACTGGTAGACCGCGACCTTGGATTCCTGCGGACGTCAGTACTGGTAGACCGCGACCTTGGATTCCTGCTCCCATGTGCCGACAGGTGTTTGATTTCATTCACGGCCTTTCACATCTCTCATGCCGTTCTACTGCACAGCTGCTGAAGGCAAAGTTCATTTGGCACTGCATTTCTAAGGATGCTAAGGATTGGGTCTGCGCCTGTACTTCTTGCCAAACTTCCAAAGTACATCGACACACGGATTCAGGAGTGGGCACCTTTCCTCAACCTCAGCGTCGTTTCACACACATTCACTTCAACGTTGTAGGCCCCCTACCCACATCACAAGGACATCGTTACCTGTTTACCGTCATCGACCGCTCCACTCGTTGGCCTGAAGCCATTCCCATGGAAACTGCAACGTCCGCCTCATGTATATCTGCCTTACTCTCTGGATGGATTTCAAGATTCGGTATCCCTGAGCATATTACTTCTGACAGGGGAACCACTTTCACCTCTCAATTATGGACGTCATTAGCGAATCTCCTGGGCATCACCCTACATCAGACAACGGCCTACAACCCCGCTGCCAATGGAATGGTTGAACGTTTTCATCGCATCCTCAAAGCAGCTTTGATGTCCCGTTGCAAGGATTGCAACTGGTTTACTCAACTTCCCTGGGTCCTCCTGGGACTAAGGACCACTCCCAAAGACGCCCTCGACGTCTCGGCAGCTGAAATGGTGTATGGCGACCCGTTGGTCGTCCCTGCCGAATTTTTTCCTTCTACAACCTCCTCCGACGATCTCCAGCGCATACGTCACGTCGTTGGAAAATTTACTCCGTACCGCCAGACTTACGAGCCCCCAGCGAAGCATCACATACCAAGGGACTTGCACTCTGCAACGCACGTCTTCCTGCGCAACGACACTAGCAAGCCACCACTAACGCCCCCTTACACGGGCCCTTTCCTTGTGATCCGACGCAGTCCGAAAGCATTCCTACTAAACATTCGGGGCAAAGAAGACTGGGTCTCCATTGATCGTCTAAAACCTGCTTATCTTCTGCCAGATGACTCGCCTACAGTTCGCACCTCTAGATCAGGACGCCCTATTTAACATGTACAGTATGTCATTTTTAGGGGGGGAGCCATGTACCAACCATGTGGCACACAATTGTACATAATTATTTTGTATATATTATGCTTGTATCTGCGCTCTTCCCTCGCACTAAAAAGAACCTGAATGATCATGTCTCCGTTTTGCTCTGTAACATTGTCTGTCTCTCGAACAGGTCATGTCCTGTTCCCTTGAGGTTTTGTATATAAAGAAGAGTGTTCCTTAATAAACTCAGTTGATTGCATCCTGCCTTTGAGTTCACAACTCCTCTCTCGGCCCGTCACAGAAGCGTCCAATAACAGACACGGAACAGTGAACAACAATGTTGTTTTTACATCAATTATTTGATTAAAAGAATTACGGTGTTATCTAGTACTTGAGCAAATAATGTTATTTTAGGGATATTGTTCTAAAATAAATAATAAACTCAAGAAAAGCTATAAGACAAACAATGGATATTTAAGAAAAATTATAAGACAAACAATAGATATTTAAGAAAAGTTACAGGACAAACAATGGATATTTAAGAAAAGTTATAAGACAAACAATGGATATTTGAGAAAAGTTACAGGACAAACAATGGATATTTAAGAAAAGTTACAAGACAAACAATGGATATTTAAGAAAAGTTACAGGACAAACAATGGATATCTAAGAAAAGTTACAAGACAAACAATGGATATTTAGGAAAAGCTACAAGACAAACAATGGATATTTAAGAAAAGTTACAAGACATACAATGGATATTTAAGAAAAGTTACAAGACAAACAATGGATATTTAAGAAAAGTTACAAGATAACAATAGATATTTAAGAAAAGTTACAAGACAAACAATGGATATTTAGGAAAAGTTACAAGACAAACAATGGATATTTAGGAAAAGTTACAAGACAAACAATGGATATTTAAGAAAAGTTACAAGACAAACAATGGATATTTGAAGAAAAGTTACAAGACAAACAATGAATATTTGGGAAAAGTTACAAGACAAACAATGGATATTTTCAAGAAAATGATAGAAAGGAATACAAAAACATGAAAAAAAAATATACTTCATTCCAAAGCGTTTGTTATTTTGATGTTTTTCTCGACAACTATTTTTCTAATCTTTGACTTTAATTTGTTCACTTGGAATAATCAGCCACTTAACAGCTTTTAACTTTGTCATTTAAGTTAAAAGGAAGTTATATATTCTATTGAGCAGGTTTTACTCATTGTATATTAAAAAATAAGTCAAAAAATTATTATATAGTTTTTATGTGTATAGGCGAGTATTGTTGTCTTTTTTTACACTTTATTATTAATTACATCTGAAATTTTGGCCATGTTACTTTTTTTTTTAAATCCCAACAGAATTAGAATCTTTCCGTAAAAAAAAATAAAAGCGTCAGGACGAAAAACATTACAAGCGTAAAGGGATTTAAAAATATTTCATGGAAATTATACTGAGGTTTCCTACCATCTTCTAAGCACAATATGTTGAAGCAGATATGAAGTGTATAGAAGAAAAACCATTAAAGTTATGCACTTTGAGAATAATGTGCAAGGGATAGTTTTTTTTTTCTTTTTTTTTAAGGAAATTACTCATGCATTATCCGCTATAGATCTACATGCACAACAAAATATTAATTAATCATGTAACAGTTGGATAGTGGCAACAAACACACAACATCCTCCCACATCTAACTTATGTTCTTTTAATTCAAGCGCCGGAAATTAGACTAATGGAAGGCTTAACTTAAATAAAGATTAAAGGTGCCAATTTCATCAGAGTAGATGCTCACTAGAACGTCAGCAGGGCAAGCCCAATACCTCCACTGTGGTGCCCAACTACAGCAGTAGCCTCCAAAAAGAACAGCTTAAACTCATGGTCTCAGGCGGGGATCGATCTGCTGCCATGCAAATGTTAGGCGAACACGTTATCACTGTATTATCTATGAAGCTAGTAGAGATTTTGAAAAGTGCGAGATTGTCCCTATTATAAAAAAGGCTTTATAGATGAAAGGAAATTTGTAAATTAAGATGAAATCTAAATTCTCACTACCTTTTGGAGTTGACACAAGGGCCCATCTGCCCTATACAATAAAGAGCAGGTATCTGGAAAGAAGTGAAGAGAGTAAGGAAGGCTGGCTCAAGAATTGAAGAGACAGTGAAAGATGGTAATGGAAAGTTATTAAAAGGAGAAGAGGCAAGGAAAAGATGGGCGGAATATTTTGAAAGTTTACTGAATGTTGAGGATAATAGGGAGGCAGATATAATTGCTGTTGCAGGTGTTGAGGTGCCAGTGATGGGAGATGAGAATGAGAGAGAAATTACAATGGATGAAGTGAGGAGAGCACTAGATGAAACAAGAGTAGGAAAAGCGTCTGTTATGGATGGTGTGAGAGCTGAGATGTTGAAGGAAGGGGGTGTGACTGTACTTGAATGGTTGGTGAGATTGTTTAATATGTGTTTTGTGTTGTCAATGGTACCAGTAGATTGGGTTTGTGCATGTATTGTACCACTATATAAGGGTAAGGAGATGTGCATTAGTGTTGTAATTCAAGAGGTAATAGTTTGTTAAGCGTAGTTGGAAAAGTGTATGGTAGAGTATTGATTAATAGGATCAAGGATAAAACAGAGAATGCAATCTTAGAAGTATAGGGTGGTTTTAGAAGAGGTAGGGGTTGTATGAATCAGATTTTTTCAGTTAGGCAGATATGCGAGAAATATTTAGAAAAAGGTAAGGAGGTGCATGTTGCGTTTATGGATCTGGAGAAAGCGTATGATAGAGTTGATAGGAAAGCAATGTGGAATATGATGAGGTTATATGGAGTTGGTGGAAGGTTGTTGTAAGCAGTGAAAAGTTTCTACAAAGGTAGTAAAGCATGTGTTAGGATGGGAAATGAAGTGAGGGATTGGTTTCCAGTGAGAGTGGGGCTGAGACAGGGATGTGTGATGTCGCCATGGTTGTTTAACTTGTATGTTGATGGAGTGGTGAGAGAGGTGAATGCTCGAGTGCTTGGACGAGGATTAAAACTGGCAGACAAGAATGACCATGAATGGGAGGTAAATCAGTTGTTGTTTGCGGATGATACTGTACTGATTGCAGACACAGAAGAGAAGCTTGGCCGATTAGTGACAGAATTTGGAAGAGTGTGTGAGAGAAGGAAGTTGAGAGTTAATGCGGGTAAGAGTAAGGTTATGCGATGTACTAGAAGGGAAGGTGGTGCAAGGTTGAATGTCATGTTGAATGGAGAGTTACTTGAGGAGGTGGATCAGATTAAGTACTTGGGGTCTGTTGTTGCAGAAAATGGTGGAGTGGAAGCAGATGTACGTCAGAAAGTGAATGAAGGTTGCAAAGTGTTTGGGGGCAGTTAAGGGAGTAGTGAAAAATAGAGGGTTGGGCATGAATGTAAAGAGAGTTCTATATGAGAAAGTGATTGTACCAACTGTGATGTATGGATCGGAGTTGTGGGGAATGAAAGTGATGGAGAGACAGAAATTGAATATGTTTGAGGTGAAGTCTCTAAGGAGTAGGGCTGGTGTATCTCGAGTAGATAGGGTTAGGAACGAAGTGGTGAGAGTGAGAACGGGTGTAAGAAATGAGTTAGCAGCTAGAGTGGATATGAATGTGTTGAGGTGGTTTGGCCAAGGTTAAAAGAATGGAAAATGGCTGTCTGCTAAAGAAGGTGATGAATGCAAGAGTTGATGGGAGAAGTACAAGAGGAAGGCCAAGGTTCGAGTGGATGGATGGAGTGAAGGAAGCTCTGGGTGATAGGA
>NC_090728.1:147846591-147854091 GCF_036898095.1 Palaemon carinicauda
ACATGGCTCCCCCCCCAAAAAAAAATGACATACTGTACATGTTAAATAGGGCGCCCTGATCTAGAGAGGCGAACTGTAGGCGGGTCATCTGGCAGAAGATAAGCAGGTTTTAGACAATCAATGGAGACCCAGTCTTCTTTGCCCCGAATGTTTAGGACGAATGCTTTCAGACTGAGTCGGATCACAAGGAAAGGGCCCGTGTAAGGGGGCGTTAGTGGTGGCTTGCTGGTGTCGTTGCGCAGGAAGACGTGCGTTGCAGAATGCAAGTCCGTTGTTATGTGATGCTTCGCTGGGGGCTTGTAAGTCTGGCGGCACAGAGTAAATTTTCCCACGACGTGACGTATGCGCTGGAGATCGTCGGAGGAGGTTGTAGAAGGAAAAAAATCGGCAGGGACGACCAACGGGTCGCCATACACCATTTCAGCTGCCGAGACGTCGAGAGCGTCTTTAGGAGTGGTCCTTAGTCCCAGGAGGACCCAGGGAAGCAGAGTAAACCAGTTGGAATCCTTGCAGCGGGACATCAAAGCTTTTTTGAGGGTGCGATGAAAACGTTCAACCATTCCATTGGCAGCGGGGTTGTAGCCCGTTGTCTGATGTAGGGTGATGCCCAGGAGATTCGCTAATGACGTCCACAATTCAGATGTGAAAGGGGTTCCCCAGTCAGAAGTAATATGCTCAGGGATACCAAATCTTGAAATCCATCCAGAGAGTAAGGCAGATGTACATGAGGCGGACGTTGCAGTTTCCATGGGAATGGCTTCAGGCCAACGAGTGGAGCGGTCGATGACGGTAAACAGGTAACGATGTCCTTGTGATGTGGGTAGGGGGCCTACAACGTCGACGTGAATGTGTGCGAAACGACGCTGAGGTTGAGGAAAGGTGCCCACTCCTGAATCCGTGTGTCGATGTACTTTGGAAGTTTGGCAAGAAGTACAGGCGCGGACCCAATCCTTAGCATCCTTAGAAATGCCGTGCCAAATGAACTTTGACTTCAGCAGCTGTGCCGTATGTGAAAGGCCGTGAATGAAATCAAACACCTGTTGGCGCATGGGAGCAGGAATCCAAGGTCGCGGTCTACCAGTACTGACGTCACAGAGGAGGGTGGTGTTGGAGTCTTCGAGGGGAAAGTCTTCCCAACGGAGGGACGTGCAGAATGTCCTACAAGTTTGATACTCTGGATCCTGTCATTGGGCTTAAGCCAGGACGTTGTAATCCAATCCCAGTTGAACGGCAGCCAACATGTTTCTTGACAGGGCATCGGCAACGGGATTCATTTTCCCAGGGACGTATTGGAGGGTGCAATTGTATTCAGCCACGGCGGAGAGATGTCGGCGTTGACGGGCGGACCAGGCGTCAGACTGTCGAGTGAAGGCGTGCACCAGAGGCATGTGGTCTGTGCGAATGACGAAGGGCGTACCTTCTAAGAAATGGTGAAAGTGACGGACAGCCAAGTGCACCGCCAGCATTTCTCGATCGAAGGTAGAATAACCCGATTCTGCCTTGGACAGTTTTCTGCTGAAGAAGGCCAATTGGCGGGGCAAGCCTTTGACCACCTGCTCGAGTACTGCACCAATAGGGACGTCGCTGGCATCGGTGGAGAGAAGGAGAGGGGCGTGTGGGATAGGAAAAGTGAGAGCCGCAGCAGTTGATAGGGCCTTCTTTGCATTGCAGAAGGCTGCTTCTTGAAGGGGACCCCACTTCAGGTCCTTCGGCTTGCCCTTGAGGGAGGCGTAGAGGGGAGCAAGAGTGGCGGCAATGGCTGGCAGAAAACGGTGATAATAGTTGATCATGCCCAAGAATTCCTGCAGAGCTTTGACGGTCGAGGGCAGGGGAAGTTCTGAATGGCTGCTACCTTCTCAGGGAGGGGATGGACTTCTTCAGGAGTGATACGGTGCCCTAAGAACGACACTTCGTTGGCGCCAAAGGTACACTTGTCGTACCGGACTACAAGGCCATTTTGTTGCAGGCGGTCGAGCACGATGCGCAGGTGACGGAGGTGTTCCTCTTTTGAGGAGGAGAACACAAGTATGTCGTCCACATAACATACACAGAAAGGGAGGTCCCCTAAGATGCCATCCATGAGACGTTGAAACGTTACCCCAGCATTACGAAGGCCAAAACAGGAGTAATTGAAGGTGTATGTACCAAACGAAGTGGTGATGGCGGTCTTAGGGATGTCTTCTGGGTTCATAGGCACCTGATAATACCCCTTCAGGAGGTCGAGCGTAGAGAAAACCTTCGCTTTGTGCAGGTAGGAGGTCACGTCGGCAATGTTTGGGAGGGGGTAGTGATCCGGTTCTGTTTGCATGTTCAGGCGCCTGTAATCCCCGCACGGACCGAGGGAGCCGTCTTTCTTCAGAACGATGTGTAAGGGTGACGACCATGGGCTGGAGGCCCTTTGGCAAAGGCCCAATTCCTCCATTTCGGCGAACGTCTGTTTGGCGGCTGCCAATCGTTCTGGTGCCAGACGTCTGAATTTTGCGAAGACTGGGGGTCCCATCGTCTTGATATGGTGATAAATACCGTGCTTGGCAGGAACCGTGGGCGTTTGGCGAAGTTCTGGACGGAAAACTTCCGGGTAAGACGTGAGGAGATGGGCGTAGGCATCCGTGGGTGCGCTGATGTGGAGAGCGAGGTTAGAGGGGGCGGGTTGAAGAGGTGTCGACAAGTACGAGTCTGCGTTGACCAATCGTCGGTGGGCGACATCGACCAGAAGGTGGAAATGAGAGAGGAAATCCGCACCGAGGATTGGCATTGTGACGTCAGCAACGAGAAACTTCCAATTGAATTTACCCTTTCCGAACGATAATGTGAGGTTCTTGTAACCGTAGGTGGGTATCGCAGATCCGTTGGCAGCTACCAAGCGGACGTCGGCAGATGTAGACAGACTACGTCGTGCCTTGAAAAGTTTCCTTGGCAAAAGAGAACGACAAGCACCCGTGACTACCAAATATCGCACGCCCGTTCCTGCATCCTGTAAAAAGAAAAGATTAGAAACACGGGAGGCCACCGCCACAAGCGATGGCCTGCTTACACGTTTTTTGGCCACTGACAATCCTTGGCACATTTCTTCGCGGTTGCCCCGAATCTGAAGTGGTAGTAGCAAAACTGCGGCGGAGGGAAGGTAGTAAGTGGCTGTAGAAGTCGTTAGTTGGTGCGCAAGCGATTGGTGGGTGGTGGGCGGCTTTGTCGCCGCTTCGGCACGTCACGGGGTAGGCGTGTATGTCCTACGGCATTCATGTCAGCTTCGGTTGACGTTGAATAGGCATCCTCGTCGTCAGGGGTGGAGGCGTTGATGGAGGTCTTGAAGTGGCTGTCCATAAGGGCGTCGGCTTTGGTCATCAAGTCCTTTATGGGTAAACTATCGACATCGGGTATGGCAGCGCGTACAGGTTCGGGTAAACGGCGTATCCAAAGGGCGCGAAGTAGGTTCACCTCACGAGGAGAGCCGTCTGCGGCAGGTTGAAGGCAAGCGATACTGGTCATTTCCCTGAGGGCAAGCGAAGCCCTTTGGTCCCCCAACGGTTGTTGCGAGAGCTGAAAAAGCTTTGCTATTCGGGCAGCTGGCGACGGCGAGTACTGCTGCAGAAGGTATGTTTTGAGGGCTTCATACGCTATTGGGGTGTCTCCTTGTTCACAAAGCCAGTCGGATATTTCTGGGAAGGTGTCCTCGTGTATCGCCGCGAGAACATAATCCGCTTTGGTGGTTGAGCGAGTCACGCCCCTGATACAAAACTGGACTTCTGCGCGCTGAAACCAAGCAAACGCCTCTCCGCTGGCAAACGATGAAAGTTTAAATGGAGCGGCTGCAGCACCAACTGCCGTAGAGTCCGCCATAGTACTACCAACGATGAAGGGGCGAGGGGGTGGGGTGGAAGGCGGTGGGAGCGAGTCGACTTCCAGGGTCACCAATGTGACGGGCCGAGAGAAGGTTGTGAACTCAAAGGCAGGATGCAATCGACTGAGCTCTAATATTATAGAACACTCTCCTTTATATACAAAACCTCAAGGCAACAGGACATAACATGTTTACAAGACATACAATGTCACAGAGGAAAATCGGAGACGTGAATTTTCATGTTCGTTTTAGCGCGAGGGAAGAGCGCAGATACAAGCATAATATATACAAAAGGAATTATGTACAATTGTGTGACACACGGTTGGTACATAATAAAGAAAAAACTATTTAGCTTGAGAGGTTAGAAAACATACTATCTAGTTGGATCACAACATCATAAACAAAATCTTTGTTCATACTTGTATAATGTTTAAATCTTTCAGTCATATATCGAGTAAATAAACACTAAAGTGTATCCGAATATAAAGACATGAATTAGAATTTTGTTCTTTATCCTTTTCATATTTGAAATGTAATGAATAAATAGGAAAAGTTACGAATAAATACGATAAGTAATGCATATATACGAAAAGTAATGAATGAATAGGAAAATTTATGAATAAATGGGAAAAGTTACGAATAAATACGATAAGCAATGCATATATACGAAAAGTAATGAATAAATAGAAAAATTCATGAATAAATGGGAAAAGTTACGAATAAATACGATAAGCAATGCATATATACGAAAAGTAATGAATAAATAGAAAAATTCATGAATAAATAGGAAAAGTTACGAATAAATACGATAAGCAATGCATATATACGAAAAGTAATGAATAAATAGGAAAATTTATGAATACATAGGAAAAGTTACGAATAAATACGATAAGCAATGCATATATAGGAAAAATAATGAATAAATAGGAAAAATTATGAATAAATAGGAAAAGTTACGAATAAATACGATAAGCAATGCATATATACGAAAAGTAATGAATAAATAGGAAAATTTATAAATAAATAAGAAAAGTTACGAACAAATACGATAAGCAATGCATATATACGAAAAGTAATGAATGAATAGAAAAATTTATGAATAAATAGGAAAGGTTACGAATAAATACGTTAAGTAATGCATATATACGAAAAGTAATGCATATATACGAAAAGTAATGCATATATACGAAAAGTAATGCATATATACAAAAAGTAATGAAGGAATAGGAAACTTTATGAATAAATAGGAAAAGTTCCGAACAAATACGATAAGTAATGCATATATACGAAAAGTAATGAATAAATAGGAAAATTTATGAATGAATAGGAAAAGTTCCGAATAAATACGAAAAGTAATGCATATATACGAAAAGTAATGAGTAAATAGGAAAATTTATGAATGAATAGGAAAAGTTACGAATCAATATGATAAATAATGCATAAATACGAAAAGTAATGAATAAAAAGGAAAATTTATGAATAAATAGGAAAAAGTAATGAATATATAGGAAAAATAATGAATAAATAGGGAAAGTCATGCATAAATAGGGAAGGTTACGAATAAATACGAAAAGTAATTAATAAATAGGAAAATTTATGAGTAAATAGGAAAAGTAATGAATAAATAGGAAAAATAATGCATAAATAGGAAAAGTCATGCATAAATAGGGTGTTACGAATAAATACGAAAAGTAATGAATAAATAGGAAAATTTATTAATAAATAGGAAAAGTAATGAATAAATAAGAAAAATAATGAATAAATAGAAAAAATAATGAATAAATAGGAAAAGTCATGCATAAATAGGGAAAGTTACGAATAAATACGAAAAGTAATGAATAAATAGGAAAAGTCATGCATAAATAAGGAGAGTTACGAATAAATACCAAAAGTAATGAATAAATAGGAAAAAATCACGAATAAATAGAAAAGTTATGAATAAATAAGACAAGGTTTTGAATAAATAGGACACGTAATCAATAAATTGGAAAAGTAGTTAATGAATAGAAAAAGTACTGAAAAAAATAGTAAAAGTAATGAATAAATAGGCAAACTAAGAAGCAAGCCCAGATAATCATGATTATCAAGACCTATTCATCACACAGTCATTACACATTTCCATCTATTATAAAATAAATACAACTGGACATCCAGCATTCGCTTATCGTAATTTTCATTTGCAACAATTGGATTTCTAAATTTAGTATCATCTCTAGATAATTAGGGACTCCGAATATTAGGTTTAGATGAAAGATTAGCTTACAGACTAATTAACCTTACTTTCTAACGAAGGGGAGACTCAATGCTCTCTTAATTGTTAATAATATTTCACCTACGCATATATTTCATTATTCATCTAAGCATTCAATCTATTGTATTCGTATGAGGTGATTGCCAGTCGGGTGATCGGGTCCTGCTCAGACTCGTTAGTGCTATTAGTGTCTGCAACCTTACCATCCTTGTGAACTAAGGTGGGGGGGTTTGGGGGAGCCTATAGGTCTATCTGCCGAGTCATCAGCAGCCACTGCCTGGCCCTCCCTGGTCTTAGCTTCAGTGGAGAGGAGGCTTGGGGGCTGATCATATTATATATGGTCAGTCTCTAGGGCATTGTCCTAATTGCTAGGGCAAGGTCACTGTCCCTTGCCTCTGCCATTCATGAGTGACCTTTAAACCTTTAAACCTTTAAAGTCCTTTTTTTCAAATAAAATTTATTCATATTAAAAAAAAAGGTCAAAAATAAAGAAAGGAGTTATGATCTTCAAAAGCAGGAATCCTTCTCATTAGTCTGACTATCTGACCTTTTCTAAAGTCCTAAATCATAGTTTTAAAATTTTGCTCAGAAGCAGCATGAATTTCTGGTATAGAATATTCATCACTTCCAATAACATCCTGTTATCACTAGCCATAAAACCAGTAATATTAATTCACCAGTTAGGAAGAAATTTTGGAAGAGTCGAAGGCTGGTAAAGGTTCTGAAAAAATATGGAAATGCGTTGGGTCTGTGAAACCCTCATAAATTCGCGAATTTTTGACCACGTGTGAGGGGGAAGCAAACACGACACATTTTATTGCAACATAACCTCTTCCGGATTTTTGTCAACTATTTATCGACTCCATAGGTCAAACGCGAATTTGGTTGGCATCTGACTGTTCACTCAAATGACTTGAATTATGCCTTCAGTAATGTTTCCTTTCAGTGTTACTGCTCACTTTAATATTATTAACCCTTTAACGTCTGCATACAAAATGAAGTTCAGTTGACGAACAAATATCTCCAAACTTATTCATTTAGGTGTAATTTATGATAAAAAAGCACAAAAATAAATAATCTTTTATTTACTTTACTAATTGTGGTGTGTTCCTAAAACGGGAACGTTGGACACTTAAGGGTACAATATTTACACAAAACTGAAAATTCACTCTTTTCAAGAAAATAATAAAATAAATGGTAAATTATGGAGTAAACATGAATATATATCATACATTAAATGTGATGACAAAGCTCTAGTAATCTTTGATTGTTTGAGAAATATTAAATTTCCTACACCAGCACCTCCTCACTCAGAGAGGAGCTTCGCAAGGTTGCGAAAATAATGGCTGCACACTGCCGACGATCTTAGACTTCGAGCTATCATTCTAAGTGGATGAGATCTATGATGCCA